>NW_020442398.1:109806-115681 GCF_000699045.2 Agrilus planipennis
AGCGAGTGCACCGGTACTGAGATCATCAAAAAAAATTTTACTTTTTTAACGTGTTTTATTATTTTAATAAACAATTTTACAATTTGCGTGCACAGTTCCTACGTAAATTTTTCAGTCATTCGAGTTATAGATTTTGCCACCAGATGGTGTATGCCCATTTGACCGATACCAATTGGAAAGCAAAATGCATTTACTAGCCCAGGAGAAGTCATCCTAAGGCTGCATCTTCAGCAATTCTTCATGGCCTTTACCATCCGTAGAGTGAATCGGCTATCCAGTGACACAATACATTTATCAACGGAAATCTATAGTCATCCTAAGCTTGTTCTTCAACAGTCGTCACTGACTATCAAAAGACACAATTCATTTATCGGCAGAAAGTCTAAATTCATCTTAAGCTTGGTCTTCAATAATCGTCAGGGTCTTTACTGAAACGCAAACATCCGGGGAGTAAATCGGCCATCAAAAGACGTAATCTGTCTATCAGCAGACGGTAGAAAGGCATCCAACCTTGCGTTTTTAGCAATCTTTAACTAAAGTGCTTTGTCCACTTAGTTTTACTATAAAATTGATGTCTATCAGCCGCTGGTGGATGGATGGTCAATCTCTAATACAAAAAGGGCTTTATCAAACCCTAGGAGCTCAGTTCGGACAGTCAAACCATTTTCTGTTAGTACTATGAACAACATTCCTAAAGTTACTTCATTAGAGTATCTTTGGAAACTTCTTCTTCAGTTCATGATTATATAAGATACATGTATACTAGATATTTTGTATAATTGCGACAATTTTCTTTTTCTTACTGAAAGAAGGAGATAATATTTAAGGATGTTTGGGAGGTACAATCGGAGACAAGTACATAAAATTAGAAATTCGTGATTAATTAGGTTTTGCAGCATAACATGAGGTAAATAAATACTAGCTATACAAAAAAAAAGGTATACGATTTGAGAGAAAATTTGGAATTTAACCAAAAACATTGAAAAAAATAAGAAATAACGAATAATATGGAAAATTTTTAGCTGACTTTTGGCAGTGAATATGCCTTGATCCGTCGAAACAAAAAAATATTTAGATTCAATCTCTATTAATAATGAGCGTAAAACTTCTTAATATGTTTAAATAATAATTAAAACTTTAAAATTGCGTTTACTTCAGACAATTATAAATATTATCATTATATTATCAAGTAAAAACGAGATTTTCAGCTAATTTTTCATTTTTTCCTCGATAACCATTTAGTGAATTTGAATAACCTTACGCTAAAGTGATTCTCCAGAGTTCAAGTTACTTATTATAAAAGTTTGAAATTTCTGGTAGCTTTTTTTCTGTTAATAAAAATAAATTTAATCTGTTCGGTTAACGAATCTCCATAAAATGACGTGTAAAATTACAATTTTTTAAAATTTCAATAACTTTTTAACGGTTTAGTGAATCGATTTGTAATTTTTACAGGAGTTTTAGAATTGAATGAGGAACGTTCTTCCAAATTTTCATTTGTCTCATAGCATTCTGACATACCTCCCAAACATCCTTAAGCTGCAGAACATAGTAACTATTCTCCTTATTTAGAGCGTTCTAATTTTTGAACAAATTACTAGTTTCGTTGCGTTGAAATGCTAGCCTGAAAAGTTTCGCTTTCCTTAATACACGATCGAGCAATAAACAGCAATTGTTTATGCATATTTATTAATAAATGCAACGTCTCCTTGTATACAGAACCAGAACCTTACACGCTCGACTTAGCATAAAATGCAGATAAGTGTTATCGAAATGAAATTTATTTAATAAATGCCCAGTACATTCTGCATTTTATTACGGCGTTAAGCATAACCGGGAATTAATTTATGGGGTGCCTGTGTACCTTTACCTCTAGTTTATAGTGCAAAATGGACATAACTGTACTCTTAAGCGATTTTTGTGTACGTGTGGTGATAACGTAATTGTCGTATTTACATTTCTCGGTTTGTAAAATAGCAGTTTTCTCACGTCTTTCACATTTATGGGAACTAATGGCGTACCCACCTGTGCATTTAAATAAAAATATAATGAATATCTCTGAAAAATTGTACTTTATAAGAATATTCACATAATAGGCATTTATGTAAAACCGTTTCAAAATTCAGAATAACGCGAACTGTCATTTCGAAAGTTTATTGATTAAAATCCGGTACAACTTTGGAGGTTAAGGATAATTTGATAACTGCCCTGATGTTGGGACTATGCCAAACATGCAAGTTTTAAAAAATTAGATTCTTTAACTTTTAGTACCTGCTAATAATTGCATGATGAGTATACAGTGGATAGAGAAGGTTAAAAATGAAGAGTTATCAGAAAGAATAGGAGAACAGAGGACTCTGTGAAAGTCAATAAGGAATAGGTGAGATAGGTTGGTAGGTCACCTTCTCAGGCATGAAGATCTAGTCAGAGACGTATTAGAGGCAGAAACGTTAGTAAGGAGGGGTAGAGGTAGACCTAGATTCGATTACTGTTCGCAAATTGTTAAGGATGTGGGTTGTTCTAGATTTACGGAATTGCGAAGATTAGCTCAGTCTAGGAAAGAGTGGAATTTCGTGTCCAACCAGTCTTAGGCCTGACGACCTTATGATGATGACCTGTTAATAAAGTAGAATAGCATATAAAAGTCCACAATTTGACCGTTCTAACGAAGATTCTGTATTCTTTTTTTGATAAATGTAAAGAAGGGAAGTTCTATGAAAATTTAGTGTATCACAGAGACTATTTATGTATGAACATTTAGCTAATAATACCAATACTAACTAACAAAAACAATGAAACCTTGAAAGGAAACCTATTAAACTAAAATTATCCTGTTTGTTCTTTTTGAACGGTAATCGAATCATTACTTTTCATTTTTCTTCAGAAACCATCAGGTTTTTCTCAAGATGATTAACCATTGATCTAAAATGCCACTGTTCCCCATAGCTCTAGTAATTAGAATGTTACATACGACTATTTGTTTCAAAATAGTACCTATACTTATACGTTATTTTGAAACAGTGATCTATAGATTTCGATTAGGGTTGCCGCAAGATGACTCAATACGAAAAATAATGAATTTCGGGTCTTATCATGTTATTGTTGTATTATTTTATGAAATGCTAAAATTTGGTCAAAGTAACTTCCTACGACCGATGTTAATGCTTCTTGAGTTAATTATTATTTTTGAGTACTCCAGATTGGTTTTCTGGTTTAATTGCACATCCCACCCACGGCTATTAACTTTATTATAGTATAGCAGGCCTGCCTTTGATTTTTAATGGAAAAAATTATTATAACTCCCGTAATTTTACAAACACCTACTCAAAGAATAAAATCATTTTGTAAAGAAAGGTATCTTACTTCTATAACTGAATGCTCACCATTTGTATTTTTGATTTTTTGTCATTGGTTTGTATGTGTGAGGAGGTTGCAATTGTTGACTCTAATGACTATCAGAACAGAACCCGTTACTATTCATAATTATTTATTAGTCAGGTTTTTATGAATGGTTTTCCACAAAAATTCTCTTTTTCTTCCTTGATTAATATCAAGAACACCTTAGAGAAGAGCAATAATTTAATCCAAATCGAACTGGTCTAAAAATCATCATGACTAATAATGGGTTGAAAACGCACCGGTCTACTGCGCGATGAGCGGTTGCGCATCAACAAAATATCTCTCTCTCTCCATCCTCAAGTTGGATGCGCACTGCCTTTTTGCGCAGTGGACCACTGGCCGCAACTCGCTAGAACTCTATACACTTCCTGAACAGCATGCCTTGACTGAGAAAGGGAAATAGGAAAATGTCTGAAAGTAATCTTCCATTTCGGTCAACAGTATTCGTAAAGGAAATCAAACATTAGAAAGCGCGGGATGAGCACTTTTGATTTCTAAAAATTTTACATTGTTATTTTCTGCTTTATAGTTGGTACCTACAGGATAATAATTATGTGGGACATTGTTTTGTTTCAGATTACCACATAAAACCGAAACCCTGTTGGGTGGATGGCGTGAAAGGAACGTGTATGTTCGTATATGAATGTATCAAGACAGAGGGTTACCATATCGGGATGTGCGTCGACACATTCATGTTTGGTTCATGTTGCGCCCACAACACGAGCGACAACTTTGTACCGGCGGACCTGGACACCAGCAAACCTGCCGTCCTGTATACACCACCTAGTCAAAGCACGTCTAAAAACCAGAAACCTAACCTAAGTCATAGCTCAAGTGTAAATAATAAACATACCTCCAGGTAGGTAAACTTGAATCCATCCCCAATGTTTTGACGTTAAAGGTCTTTAAGTGGGCTTAGAGTCACAAAAATAATCGATAAAAAGATCGGCTCTAGTAAAAACGTAATTTTAAACGAAAGTAATACAGTTCGCATCTTTTGATAGTATTGAGACTTGAAGTACAGTTTGTTTCAGGAAGTTAGAGATATGCCCCTTCCCTTTATTAGGATGCGCCGTAACATAATTCCAAATTCAATCATATTTGTCTGCGGAGCTCATTTCTCCACCGATCATCGAGCGAGAACTAGACAAAAGTGTACAGTACCATTTGCAAAATTATTTAAACTGCCTCGTTAAAATTTAAGAATATGCTTTATTTAAAAGCATATTTAGCCAAAAATAATAACAAGTGAATTAACTTAACGTTCTACACACCTATAAAACTTTTGCTTTGTTTTCTATTGTTAATTTATATACATTTTTGTTTTAAAAAATTGCTAAACATTTTCGTCTAGTACTGTACATTTCTTGCCGATCTCCTAAGACCGCCCATCGAGAGCTCTGCTCGTTCAAGCTTGTTCCAACTACAGTGACTTTATAGTAACAGTGTGGCTATACGAGCGAAAGCCGCCATGTTTCCTCCAAATTTAAATGCAGCAGCGTGGCGCAATACTCAATTTCTTGTGTTTTCAAGATTTATTACATTAAAAAAGACGTAAAACGGCACGATATTTGTATCAATAGAGGTGTAAAGCACTCAGACTGACTTATAACAGGATTATTGCAAATAGAAATTAAACAAACTGTAGCTACTGAGTAAAATATTGTATGTATATGTCTCGAAATCAGAGACTTAATAAAATCGAGGAAAGGTAGAGATATAACACAAGTGTAGATGCAGCAAGTAATAACTGTAATTAAACACATGAAATAACAAAATGACACTTACAATTTATATGAACGCTAACATTAAGTTTTGTCGAATGCCGAGCAAAACTAATCTTTTAAAAAACGATTACACTAATAAACGTTAGAGACAATATTTATTATTATACCGAACATACACACAATAACAGTTACTACAATGCGATTTTGTCTATAAAAAAAAGAGTTAATCTAATATGTTGATTAGCGCTTATATAACTTGTGGAGTGGGACAGCCTATAGGTGAGGGCGATAGGTCGATATAACTATTATTTTAACATTAATACCGCACCTGAATCAATACAATTGTCGGTACTTCGTCCTAATTATATTTACAAATTCTGTGAACGAATATGACAATTAACAAGCGAAATGGCTAGCTGTTATTAAAGGGTGTTTATCAGTTACTTTAGTCACGTAGATATAAGTCAATGACGTAGACAACTAGATGACTAAGTTTGATAAGACATCAAACTTACATGTATTTCCTTGCATAATTACAAGTGAGAAGCCATTACAGATTTACTAGCATAAGCTTGCTGTTTTTGCTTTTCACATTTCTTGCTCGCAATTTTCAGGCGGAAAACTAAAAATCTAGAAATAAGTTTGGCCTTTAAATTGTGACAGTCAAGAACATGTGTAAAAGGTAAACATTCCTGAGTAACTTTATTTATAAAAAAATCCTTGAGATTAACATTTTTTTGTTTAGAAAC
>NW_020442398.1:115711-122072 GCF_000699045.2 Agrilus planipennis
ACAGTTCTAGCCGATCTTCTAAGACCGCCAATTGAGAGCTCTGCTCGTTCAAGCTAGTTCCAACTATTTCTGTCTTGCTCACGCCTGGTGTGTATTCTTTCTATCTTCGCGCAGATTTCTTCAAGGTCACATTTCTAACAAATTGAAATGGACTGTACTTGTTTTTATTATTATTATAAGCAAGGCGGAAGAACTATTAGGGGAAGATTAATTTGGGTTTAGCAGAAGTAGAGGAACGCGGGAGGCCATTCTAGCTTTAAGGGTAACAATAGAGAAAACAGTAGAAAAAGGAAAGATGGATACTGGATAGATTACTGTTCGAAAATTGTTAAGGATGTGGGATGTTCTAGTTTTAGGGAAATGCGAAGATTAGCTCAGGATAGGAAAGAGTGGAGATGCGTGTCCAACCAGTCTTAGGACTGATGATCTTATAATGATGATGATTTGGGATTCACAACGGCCAGCAATGAATTTATCATTTATGCTTGTAAACTATTGTTTGATTTGACAATTGTTTCTAATTAGTGATTCTGATGTTTAGTTTAGTAACAACTGGCAGGCATGCAAGGGGGTGGAGGGGAGAGGAGAACAGAAACAATTTCTCCTCAAAGGGCTGGTGTAGAAACCAAAATTTTTTTTGAGGTTATTCATTTGCTATTTTTTTGTACGTAATTAGTACCCTATGAGAGGGCGGTACGGAAGGGGTGAGGGGGAAGAATAGGAATTCCAAATAAAATTTGATTTTACTTTATTCATTATGAACCGTATATTACATAGATTAGGTGGAAATAGGTTTTTCTGATTTTAGCCCTTCATGGAGAGCCTTATTATTTCCCTTTGCATCCCCAAAATAGCTAATTGACTTTAAAATTTTTATTTGGGTTCACTCCTCACACGCTAGAGGAAAGCTTTTCCTACACCGTCTCTTTCACTCACCTTTTTCAGTATCCGTTTTCATACGCTGAAACAACCCTTTAGATACATATGAAACTAGTTAGTTTATTAACCAGATTCTGAGTGTCTTTACTATCATCAAGAGGATGATGATGTGTGTATTCATAGACTAGATTTAAGATATGCAAGTGATTCAGTTATGTCAATACGGTGAACAACATTGTAGCTATACGAGGCTATTTAGCGATATTTAAACGTTCGATAATTATTATTCACCGTATGAGCCAATAAAATAAAGCGTTGAAGGCATATTTACAGCAATTCGAAATAAATTTTACGACCAGTTGAAAATGAGATGGTACTGGTAGAAATTCCGGTTGATTTTAATTAAAAGAATAATAACAGTTAAGGCTTCAAATAAATGTCAATATAACAGCGACAGATGCTTTCAGCAATTGCTACTAATTGGATATATTTGAATACTTGCTCGTAGTTACACATATTTATATGTATAATACTTTAGTTTGTTGTTTATTCGATTAATGATAGCAGTTGTAAAGTGGGCTATAAATTGCAAAAATTTGGGCTGGGAATTGCAAAAATCTGCCGATGAAAAGTTTAATAAATAATAATAACACCTACTAAACACTGAACTTTCAATAGTGAAGCTAGTAAGCAAAAGCAACGAATATAAATATAATATAAAGATATTCAGAAACGTACTGCATTACTAACTTAGTGTTAATTGTGCAACAAGTTGAAAAAGTGATAGATTTTAGTACGCGTGAAATTAGGCATGATTAGAAGCTAATGGCGCGTTCACGCGAGAACGAATTGAAAGTTTGTCGCTCCAGCCAAAGGCGGGTGCGATAACCAAACTAGCTCTTACATAAAATCACCATAAGATTGACAATACATGACCGCTTGTATAAAAGTACTCATCAGCTCCATACACTGCTTTTAGTTAGTTATTCTTTCCAGTTCTTTGACGTGACAACGTCTTATAATTCGATGGAGCCGGCTGCACGCACGAAAAAACATGACTCATGCGGCGTTACCTCGCTCTGAGGCGTTCCATTTAAGGCTTGAAGTGCAAGCGAGAGCGCGGAACGAGCGACAAAGAGGCACAATCGGCCTCCGCGTTCGGCAGCGTTCGACATCTGTCTCTCTCCTACTTGAGTGAGCGATGCGTCCGCGTGGACAGCTGCTATACAATAATACATTTCCATTTACCTCCTTCTCTATATCCATACAAAATATCTATCAAACAAATAAAATTAAAATTTTCTTTTGAAAAATGAAACCATTCCATCAGTATTTTCTTATGACGTTGTCACGTTCAACTATCGTCAGTAAACCGACTTTACAGACAACCGATTTATTTTTTTTAAATTTATTAAAATATTAAGGTAGAAACCTATTATGTAATGCTTAACAAATTAATTTAGGAATCTGTATGCGAAAGGGTGAAATAGGAGACTATAAATTTGAAAAAGTGGCTGAGCAGTAGAGATATAAAACTGGAGATAGCAGAGATGAATCGCTTTTAACAAAAAAAAGTATTTCTATGCTCGCGAATCATTAATTTAGAATTTTCGAAAGATACTGTTAAAGGTGTATGTCTGTAGTAGCACAGCGTTGTTCTAGTGCGAAAGCGAAACGTGGACGGTGGGCGCGGCGGAAAAGAAAAGATTAGAAGCGTTTGAAATGTCGTGTTACATGCAAATGATGGGGCTACCATAGATAGAGAAGGTTAGAAATGAGGAGATATTAGAAAGAGAGGGCGCTATGGATGTTAATAAAATATAGGAGAGGTAGGTTAGTAGGACACCTCAGTCTTGAAGGTCTAATCAGAGACACATTAGAGTCTAAAACAGGAGTTAAAAAGAGGAAAGGTAAATCTAGATCAGATTAGTGTTCACAAATAGTGCGTGTCTAATCAGGTTTTGGGTTAACCACCCTACAATGATGTTGCTGTGCGGATATGAGCTAAGATTTGTAGGGCTAGATATCTCAAGTATGTAAGTCATACCGGTAGTTACACTACCTACCTAGAGATAAATTTAAAAAGCGTCTATAAAACCAACTTTTCGCATAAGGACTTTTAAAAACTGAAGTTTTCCACTTACAAGATCCTAAATTTTTATGTACTTCTGTACGTCTCTTCTGCAGATACCTGCTTGGATTTTTAGGTCGCAAGTTCATTTAGTTTCTAAAGTCCAATTTATCAAATTGAACGCATAACATGGTTTTTCACTTTCATCATGTCTAGCGGAACATTATTGTCAATCTACGTTTTCAACTTAGAAGGGAAGAAAAGAAAAGTGCTTGGTATAAATAACATACACACATAAACAGAAATTCATACGTATATGTACGTATAAAAACAAATAAATTGCTTTCGGTTCGCCCCAATCGAATGCCAAGAAGTAGAACAACGAAGTTTTAAAAAGATATTTTAAATTCCAGTGATAGTGTATTAGATCTGAAACAGTACGAAAATTGCAACAATCGTTCTCCAATATGTCATTTTCATAATAGAGTACGAAAATTAATTCACACCCCTATGAAAAAATCTCCAGTCTCTCAGAGTCTTTCAGCGAGTCTGAAAGCGTCTCTCTCAGTCTTTCACAGTCTCTCAGTTATTGCCTAGGTGTGTTTATGGATCTCTCATAGTCTCTGTATGAGAGACTCGAATGATAAAATTGTTAATTCAGAGATTCGAGTCTCTCACAGAGAGACTTAATGAATAAAACTGAAAAATTGAGAGATTCGAGTCTCTCGTTCAGAGACTGGATACGAAATGAGGATCTCTCTATGAGCGACTCGAGTCTCTCGTTCAGAGATTTGAGTCTCTCGTTCAGAGACTGGATACGAAATGAGGATCTATCTATGAGCGACTCGAGTCTCTCGTTCAGAGTCGCTAAACAGTTTTTTTGACAGTCTCTCGACAGTCTCTCTCAGCGACACCAGAGAGACTCGATGAGAGACTGAACATTTTTATCTCGGGACATTGGCTGCTTTCTGGAATCAATTCCAAGCCTATTACAACAATTTAACAATACTGCAAAGAATCTGGAACCGTTTAGTTTCAGAGTGGCTAACATAGTCTAAGTATGGTAGAAATTTAGGGATTTCTTCATAATACGTCATTGATACTACAAAGGCCCTTCAATACCACGTCTATAAAAGCATTGACAGCCTCCCTTTTGATAACATAGTGCAAAAAGCGAGTTTCTTTTTAACATGCTATGGAAACTAGCATAGATCCTTCCACCAGTAACACGGTACAAAAATCGAAATAACTCATATAACACGGTGTAAGAACTATGAAAGTTGTCTGTTAACAGTTAACACTACCTACAACTGGATAACATGGTAAAAAAGCAGTTTTAGCGTGCTATGAAACCTACCATAGTCCACCACAAATAACACGGCACAAACATTGGAATAACTCTTTGATAACACGGTGTAAGACGTAGGAATACTTTTAACACTACCGCTGGGTAGCATGGTACAAAAAACGTTTTTTTCTAATATGTTATGAAACCTACCATAGCTCCCATTCCCTCGCGAGTGACATGGTACAAAAATTGGAATAATTCTTTCATAACACGGCGCAAGAACTACGAAAGCTGTGTTTTAACATTAGATTTGGATAACTTGGTACATAAGTTTTCTTCTTAGGGTGCTTTGAAACCTATTGTAGTCCATCACAATTAACACGGTACAAAAATCAGAATACATCTTTTATAATAATACAAAACAAACTAGCCTTAATATGAAATGGCTGGCTGTATTCCAAATGGTAATTACTGAAGATGGTCAAAGTACATTGAAATTAACTTAGATAAACATACAAATTATAACCAAATGAAATCGATCGATGCTTCTATGGAAGGCTCTTAAATACGAATTTTTCCGAAATTTGAGAATAAGAAAATGCTTTTTTTAATATTGTTAACCAAACAGTTTGTTTATTCTTCTTTTCATAATTTCCTAAGTACATAAAATATAGCGGATACCACGAAATTTCTACAGAATATTGAAACTTATAATACGCCTTTTTAATTTCCTTTAGCGTTTTGAAAACGCCTTTAATAAGTTAGGAAATGCTTCATGAGTAGTACAGATAAAGTGAAAAGAGATAACGGAATAATATTAAGCGGTGCAGTTAGAGGTTGCTTAGGTAAGCAAAAGATCAGGGTCGGCTTTATAACTACCTGGCTGGAACTATATCTTTAAACAAGCGTTTTTGCTTCCCTAAATTCGTAAACTTTCTTAAGGTCCAATGCTGTCAACATGCTCAAATTCTGCTTGTCTGCATGTCTTTCTGTTACACATCAATTGGTGTAATGTTATTCCATTTTCTTTATCGTATTAGTGTCCGCTGCAATTCCTACCTGGCATCTCTTTTCTATGCTTACGATATTCCCTATTACGTCTGTCGTGAGTAGGTAAAAGTAGGCGTTCCGTCAGCAACCGCTCTAGTCTAGTTATTAAATTGGAAGAAGAAATTAAATGCGACAGTTTTATTACATACTATGCCAATTTCGAACGTCTTAACTATACATTTACCAATTGCTGTGCCTCGACCAACTAGAAACAGCTTACCCTACTTCCGTTTATTACGTACAACTTTGTGCTTTTCTGTTTTATTCAACTTCTTACATAAATGTGCCCATTAATTACGTTATCTGGAGGTAGAACGTTACAAGATATCAGTGGTTTGTTTACGTTTTCTTAAAAAGTTGGTACTTAAGTATATTCCACTGTGTTTGATTAGTTGTTTACTCAGGTGAAAGTAATAATCAAGTTGAAAAATCGTGAATAAAGCACCGATATATGAGTCGACCTCGTAAAACCAGGTCGCAAATCACCTCAGCCATGGAAAATTGAGGTGTCAGTTATTGTTTTCTTATCTGGACCGTACAACACGCAATATTCGAAACGAACATAACACTATCTCTGATACTCAACGAACAGGTATTGTTACACATGTACAGGGTGTTTAAATTGTTCTGTGACAGTTGTGATGCTTATACATCGGTAAGACTGGTAGATACTTAAAAATACGTATAAAGGAACACAAATTAATTAATCTAATAGATAAAAGTGTAATATGAGCATAAATTATGATTATTTTGTTAACTCGATTAATAATGAAAGAAAAGGCAAAGGCTTAAAATTGTTCGAATATTCTGAAATCAAAAAATCAACAATAAACAGAGTCAATTTAGTAAACGTATATTAGAATTTCATTAATACAACACCTATAACAGATGGTAAAGTTACACAAAAATTTTTGTAATTAGTATTTTGGGGATTTTCATATATGCAGTTACTAGAGATATGCGAAATGGTTTTTTAAAATTATTTAAATGTAAAATGTAAATACTTCTTTGATTTGTGATTTCAAATGTAAAATACAAAATAGATTTCCCTTTTGTATTTTAAATGCTAAGTG
>NW_020442398.1:122971-142762 GCF_000699045.2 Agrilus planipennis
TACCACAAATGGCGCGGTAAACGCCATCTGTAGTACGATGCTACATTTTAGGATTACGTATGCTCCAACAAGGTCCACTTGTATGGATATCTACTTGCTGAAAACGAATACCCAACCTCAACGTGATAGGCACGTTGTCTGCGACGCGCTGATGAGATCCAAAAAGATCGAAACTTTAAATAAAATACAAAATGCTTTTCTCAAAAAAGTATTTAAATGCAAAATAAAAATAGGTATTTTTTATTTTGCATTTTAAATGCAAGTTTTTCAAAAAATTACATCTCTGGTAGTTGCAAATAAAATAAATATGCCTAAGCATTGAATAGTAGACAATAAAGGGTTAATTTAAATCGAGAAAACATTAAAAATGTACAATGTTTTTCCTAACGACACACAAGCAAAGATAGATTTATAGTAAAAATGTTTGTCCCCCGTTTGCATGTATGATGTCCCTTTATATAAAGTTTATTATAACTCCAAAATGATTTTAGTCTCTTGAGCCAAGGATTTACATATATTTTGTGTGAATTAAAATTCGATACCTAAGTACGATATACCTTTAGAAGTTATGAGTCTCTGACAACAAAAAAGGGTGTATTACGGTCCAGGAAGTTTAAATGTATTCATGGGAGGCAAAGCCCCTTGAAATTGAAAAACAAAACCTTCCAACGAAAAAATTTAAAATCGATTATGAATTTAATTCCATACTCGATGGATTTCGTTCTCCAATTCCGTGATGACTACATGCTATAAAAGTTAAATTATCTTCAATTATGTTTTCACTTGCGGTTGCTCTCCCGACGGCGGTGAGATATAAAATTGCCAGTTGTATTGTTTGTAATTTGGTACCGACAAATTGTAGGGTCGAATTTTCAATATTGTAATAAAAAACGTTTACTATCTACATACAAATATTTTGATCCATAATCAACTTTTGCTAAATTGGAATAACACCAATAAATATTTTGGTCATCCGTATTATTTTCTTGAATGCACTTTTGAATAGACATATATATAATATACGGAGTAAGAGATAAAACAAAATATAAAAATATCTCTAAAATAAAAACCATAAGGTCATTGGTGAGTTGTCCGTCCGAAGATTGGTTATTAATTATCATTAATGTAGGATTACAATATGCAAGGGAAGGAAGTAGGGAAAGAGCGAATATAAAGTTTGGAGACGATAAATTAGAAGAAGTGGCTGATTGCTAGGAAGTCAGATAAGTCAGGAGTAGTAGGGATATAAACCAGAAGATAGAAGGGTCGAGTCGCCTTCAATAAAAAGAAGTCACTTCTATGTTCGCGAACGATTAATTTAGAAATTCGAAAAACGTTGTTAAAGGTGTATGTTTTGGGCACGGCGATGTACGGGTGCGAAACATGGACAGTATCCGCGGCGGAAAAGAAAAGGTTAGAAATGTTCGAAATGTGGCGTTACAGGCGAATGATGAGGATACCGTGGATTGAGAAGGTTAGAAATGAAGAGGTATTAGAAAGGGTAAGAGAACAGAGGACTCTATGGAAGTCAACAAGAAATAGGCGAGATAGGTTAGTAGGACACCCTCTCAGACATGAAGGTCTAGTCAGAGACATATTAGAGGCAGATACGGAAGTTAGGAGGGGTAGAGGTAGACCTAGATTAAATTACTGTTCGCAAATGGTTAAGGATATGAGTTGCTCTGGCTAGGATAGTTAGATAGGAAAGAGTGAATGTACGTGTCCAACCAGTCTTTGTACTGACGACCTTATGATGATGATGATACAATATTTAATAGTTTCATTAAGTTGATTTTTGGATAAACACATTTCCAGAAGGTTTTTTTTTAAGGTCACATATCCAAATTGCCAGTCTTTTGTCTCACCTCGCATCTTTCGTTTAAATATACCTACTAAGAATCAATTTGGTCCATAGAAATAACTTGAAAACACAATAGCAGAGCTGGATACTACTTTTGGAGAAAATAATTTGTAGATCTTCATCCCATTTGGTAAAAAGGGTATCTACTCAAATTTTTTAAACACATAGCAGTGGCGTTTAATTTAATCAACCTTTAATTATAAATATAAACAATTGTAAACAATAATAAATAGAATATAAATTCTTTTTTTCCAGTCTAAGTGGACGTCCGCAACACAGTATTCTGACAGTTAGTCTCAACATGCGCCAAAATGGTAGTTTACCGAGCCCGTCAACTCAATCACCACCTCGACCTCATAACAATGGTGATACCTTCACTTTGTCCAACGACATTCTGGATTCCTTCGACAAACATGGTTGGCAGACCTCCACCGATTCGGTTGGTGAAACGTCTACCAAAAAACCCAACACTGCCCACTGGCAGTTCACCACAGAACCAGATTTCGTTACCAAAACGAAAACGAAAGGGAAACCCACCAAGAAACCGTGGCACGCCACCACCCATAAAAACACAATCAAATTCCAAACCAAAACCCCAAAACCAACAGTTCTTTACAATAATAGGCAAGTAAATATGATGTATTTTAGAAACTTTTATTTTTTTATCATTAGAAGGTCATCAGTCCTAAGACTGGTTGGACATGCACCTCCACTCTTTCTTATCCTGAGCCAATGTTCCCATTTCCTTAACACTGGAACAACTGATATCCTTAACTATTTGCGAAGAGTAATCTAATCTAGCTCTACCCCTCCTAACTCCTGTTTCTGCCTCTAATATGTCTCTGACTAGACCTCCATGCCTGAGAAGGTGTCCTATCAACCTATCTCGCCTATTTTTTATTGACTTCCACAGAGTCCTTTGTTCTCTTATTCTTTCTAATACCTTTTCATTTCTAACCTCATCATAACGATATCCTCATGATTTGCCTGTAATACCACATTTCGAATTTCTAAATTAACCATTCGCGAGCATAGAAGTGACTTCTTTTTATTGAAGGCGACTCCACCCTGCTCTATCCTCTGCTTTATATCCTTACTACTCCTTCCGTCCTGGCTTATCTGACTTCCTAATTACCTAAAATCAACCACTTCTTTCGTCTCCTATCTTTACATTTTTTTTTCCTACTTTTCCTGTACATTTTTTCTACAAATATAAAAAAAAAACTTAATTAAACATTATATAAGAATTCTTTTTTCAGGGTGAAACCTACTACCACCCCTTCACCACCAGTGGAACTGACAACGTCTGAATCCTCGTCAGTTGCAGTGTTACCAACATCCACTTTTAGTTCAGCTTCAGCAGTCGTGTCCGATGCAATGAGTATAAATGTGTGTTCGATTTTGTGATAGGTTTACTCAATAAATTAATTTGTATTTCAGAGTGCGGGATGCCAATGATGCAAATTCATCCACAGACACGAATCGTCGGTGGAAGAAACGCTCCATTCGGTCGATGGCCATGGCAAGTAAGTGATGATTTTTAGTTACTAAATTTATTCAGCTTTTATTAAAGTACATCCAACATTCGAACATTTTTTTTGTGAATGTCACTGTTTCAGTGCAATTAGTCCAAGTTAGTGATAAGCAAACTCAAGACCAAAACAAGACTATTATAATCTTGTTCTTGCGAGACTAATATAGTCTTGGTCCAACACATTAGGTATTGGTGTTGGTCTTGGTTTAAGTCTTGTTCGTGTGAGACTAAAATATGTAGTCTTGGTCTTGGTCTAAGTCTGTGAATTTATCATTCATCGCGAAAATTTGACTTCTTTGTTGAAAATATTCGCAAAATGAACATAAAAATGTTTTCTTTTTTACTTTTAATCTATTTAGCTAATTTCGGAGCACCCTGTACATCTCACAATTTTAGTTTTTTGTCTTTAGATCAGCATTTCAACTGTTGCAATAAAAGGTAGGATTTGTAAAACGAATAGAATTTATTGATAGTTGAGGTGAGAATTTTATGAGAGTCTTGCTAATAAGTCTTCCTCTTGGTCTTGGTTTTGGTATCGTTCATTTAGCCTTGATCTTGGTTGTGACCAAAATAAGACAAGACAAGACAACGCTACAAGACCAAGATTATTTTTGCTTATCACTAGTCCAAATCACTAAAACATGCTCCTTTTTATAAATTTATCACAAAAAAGAGCGTTGATACCTTTTGGATTGACTCATATAAACTACATTGATGACGTAAACGTAACCTCTCAATAATTATACATTATACACGTAAAGGTATACGATTTCCAGGTGTCGGTACGAAGAACGTCTTTCTTTGGGTTCTCCAGCACTCATCGATGCGGAGGGGCAGTTTTAAACGAAAACTGGATTGCCACCGCAGGTCATTGTGTAGATGAGTAAGAATTATAATTTTCACGCTTTTTTTTATCTAAAGAATTAAAATATGACTAAGTGAAATCAGTTTTGATTCACGTGAGTCTGTTTCTTCGCCTCATTAAGTAATGTCTGATTTAGGAGCTCCTGAAATCTGAAGACATTCCAAGTTAATTTACCTTTTAGCATCGAAATGAAACTTTAAGTAGAAGATAGGAAGACATTTTTATAACTCTCCCTTTTAATCTAATATAGACTTTTAATTCGGATAATTTTATTCACGTTTGCCTTTCTCAAAGTTGTACTTTCGCAGAAGTAGGACTGCAACATCTGCAGTTAATTCTTTGAAACTTTATATTAAGCCAATTGCAATAAATAAAACGACTTGGAACTTTCAGAAGACGAAGGGCGAACTTAAAAGCTTCTACAGTTCTTTAAAATTATCCAGAACTGCGTCAATGAAATGAATGGTAACTTAGTTCATAATTTCACTCGGTAGGTACTAAAGAATAGAAAACTTTTAGTCGGAAAGCTTTGGAAGTGCTCATAAATAATATGTCCGCAATGGTAGAATGCTTTAAGGTTTGTTTTGCAATTATGAAAACAAAAATATTTGAATATGCCTTAATTCCATATATTTTTCCAAAATTATAATAACGTTGTTTATCGTAAGTAGCGAGCCGATGTCGTTCGGTCACACATGATGTCATTATGAGAGGCGTACTTAGGACGTTAAGCTAATATTGTTTGTGGAAACCAAGGTGTAAACACATAAGAAAAGAGAAAATCAATGTCAAAGCCTAAACTGGTGTTTATATCAAGGATGATTCATATTGAATGAAATAATTCGAAATGGTCCGTATTCTGTCGAAACTGCCACACGCGCATCGCGACTTAAATCTTTTGGGATCTCATCAGCGCGGCGCAGACAGCTCCGACAGAACATAGACCAAGTTTTACCTGCTGTCTTAACAGCGCGTTTTAGAAAATATCACAAATGGCGCGGTAAACGCCATCTGTAGTACGGTTACCGCGTCTGGCAGTTTCGACTGAATACAGACCACTTCGAATTATTTTATTCGATTATGGTAACGTGCCTATCACGTTGAGGTTAGCTACGCTGGGATTCGTTTCAGCAAGTAGATATCCACACAAGTGGACCTTGTTGGAGCATACGTAATCCTAAATTGTAGCATCGTACTACAGATGGCGTTTACCGCGCCATTTGTGGTATTTTCTAGATTCGTATTGAGTTTATTAGTTTCCAAAATACTTCGCAGTATTGCAATACTGGATTAAAATTAAATAGCCAGTAACTGCTGTAAATGCTAGATGTTAGGCTGTGCCGTTCGTAACTAAAAATTAATTTAAATGTGTATATTCAACGTCCTGAGAGGCCACTGGAACATAATTTTTAACAAATGACACATTGTAGGTTAGATTTTGTAAAGTCTCCTTTCTTATCATCTATCAGATAGGTCTACGATATTGAATGCTTTTGGGTATTTCATTCCCGCTAACTATTGTCCGGCAATTCACACTGTGGTGCAGAGCAGGAGGGTTGGGCAGAAGGCTCGATTTAGCTTCCTAACAGAGATCGTGGAAACGGATGAACGGTGGTTGTGGAGAGATAGATGATACTGACGAAATGAAGACAAAACAGAAGTGAAAAATTACCTGTGGAATATTATTACTGTCAATTTGATCCAAGAAATGTAATAGCGTAGGCCTTTACGGCCGGAATCGAATGAATAAAGAGGAAGATCCGAGCTGATAGGTCGTGGCCGAAAAGAATTTGTAGATTAAAACTACATTAAAACTGTCATCTTCAGTGGGCAGCTTGATTCTTAGGTCGAAGGTTATACCTCCTGAAGTTGCAGTCCAAACGTTTGGATATATAAATTCTTTTCGGCCACGGCCCATCAGCCTGGATTTACCTTTTTGATTCAAGGAAATTCCAGAAAATGTTGGATCAAGTCAGACGGATCTCTGGATTACGCTGCTCGGTTTATATGACATACAGTTATTAAAATATGGGTACATATTCATGAGCAAAAGATATATATTTAACTATTGAGGTGTCCGGCATAAGTACGCATCTGATAGGTGTGAATCACATTAGCTCCTTGACTGAAGAGAAGTGTCCAAATTTTTCTGGATGTTTTTTTTCGGTTTTTTACGAAAATTTCGTTTTGACGTATTAAAATGCCTACATGGATTTAAAGATTTTAAAAGGTCCCTCTCAAGAATTTTAAAAATCCTAAAAATGTAAAAGATCCAACTCCATTTTCTTTGATTCCTGTTTTTAGTGGAGTCTTTCTCTTTAATATTAGGTTTGATGGATAGTGTCCAAATTTTGCAAATTAAAAATTGAAGAGAGTCTGTCATGCTGTCATTTTGAATGCACTAAAAAGGGACGTGATCGAAAATAAAGTTTTAAAGAACACAATTGTTTAATCTTACATTCTTAAGCAACAAGTAAATTTTAAAGTAAAAAAGAAAAAGTAGCAGGATATGTGGGCCACCCTGATAATAGCTTTCGTTTTCTCAGCCTTTTGACATCACAAATCAGGATAAGGGTGGGAGAGTATGACTTCTCAAACGTTCATGAAGAACTTCCTTACGTAGAAAGAGGGGTCGCTAAAAAAGTCGTTCACCCCAAATACAACTTCTTCACTTACGAGTACGATTTAGCTTTGGTAAAGTTGGACAAAGCTCTAGAGTTCGCGCCGCATATATCTCCGATATGTCTACCTGCCTCTGATGACCTCCTAATTGGCGAGAACGCTACCGTTACAGGATGGGGACGACTCAGCGAGGGTGGCACATTACCTTCGATTTTACAAGAGGTTGGTAATTTCTATTTAAATAATTACACAATAGTTACAAGCGATACTTGCAGAAACCTCATAATCAATTTAAAATAAACACCAAATTTTGGTAATTAAACAATCATCATCATTATAAGGTCTCCACTCTTTTCTATCCTGAGCTAATCTTCGCATTTCCCCAAAACGAGAACAACCCACATCATTAACTATTTACAAACAGTAATCTAATCTAGATCTACCTCTACCTAAGAACCTATCTCGTCTATTTCTTATTAACTTCCATAGAGTTTGTTCTCTTATTCTTTCTAATACCTTTTCATTTCCTACCTTCTCTATCCACAGTATCCTCATCATTAGCCTGTAACACTACATTTCGAACTCTTGTAACCTTTTCTTTCCGCCTCGCCTACCATCCATGTTTCGCACCTGTACACTGCCGCAGTCCAAACATACACCTTTAACAATCTTTTTCGAGTTTCTAAATTAACCGTTCGCGAGTATATAAGTGACTTTTTTTTATTGAAGACGACTCCACCCTGCGCTATCCTGTGCTTTATATCCCTACTACTCCTTCCCTCTTGACTTATCTCAGTTCCTAGATACCTAAAATCAGCCTCTTCTTCTAATTTTTCGTCTCGTATCTTTATATTCGCTCTTTCCCTACTTTATCTTCTGTTGCATACAAGTATTTTCGTTTTACTTAATCAATACTATTAATTTATTTTATTTATTCAATTAAACTAAATTTTTAAGGTACAGTTGACTTAAAATTTAGAAATTATCATTAAATGAATGTTTTTCTCTTAAAATCAAATGTTGGGCATACGTGAGTCTTCTTTTCCTATAGTAGGGGTTCGTTTATGTTCAAGGGGTTTTCTGTTGAAGAATCCTCCAGTTTGTCCCACATACACTTGCTTGTAGTCGCCTCACCAGCAAACAAACTACTTCCATTTAAATGTATTATTATTAATAAAGGAATTTACTCTTCTTTCCTTTTTATCTTCATTATTTTTATCAGTTTCATTAGTTTTAGTTTTTTGTGTTGTTTTTCAGGTGAATGTGCCGATAGTAAGTAACGAGTGCTGTAGGAATATGTTTCTAAAGGCTGGTCGACACGAGCATATCCCGGAGATATTTTTGTGTGCGGGACATGAGAGTGGAGGTCAAGATTCTTGCCAGGGAGATTCCGGAGGTCCGCTGCAGGTCCGAGGTAAGAACGGTCGCTTTTTCTTGGCCGGAATCATTTCCTGGGGCATCGGATGTGCAGAACAGAATTTGCCCGGTGTTTGTACCAGGATATCAAAGTTTGTACCCTGGATATTGAAAACTGTTACGTAAAATGACTAATTAGTGACGAAAACTGAACAGTGGCGTAACAAAATTATGCAAAATGAAGACATTTTTGTGGAATTGAAGGAGATAGTTTACCAAAAAGGAAAATATAAGTATCAAATCAATAAAAATATAACGAAAACTGCATTTTTATCATGATGGCAACGGCCTGGACTAAGGTAAGGTAATTCAAAAATCAATAAGAAGTAACATTTATTAAAATAATAATTACTAGTAACAGTACTTTTCATTATAAAATGTAATAAACCAAAAGTATTGTTTTCACAATCTGTATCCATAGTCATATCATAGAAAAGACATTTTTACGAACTTATTTTAATGCAATGTGTAAAAAACAGGAAAGCTAAATACTTATTGAAATACCTCCTATAAATAATTACTATTGCTATTAATAATCCCATGTTTTTTTTTATAACATTGAAGTGTCATTACAATATGTACCTATTTTTGTACTTTTTGGCCACACTGTATATTTGGTGTTAGTTAGCAGCAACTGCCTCTAGATGGCGTCATGGTACCTGTTTTATGACATTCAAAAACTACAATTGTTCACAAGAAAAGTAAAATAATTACAAACTTATTCTTAGATTTTATTTAGTTATAAATAGCAGCTACCATCGCGATAGTTTCAACTGCTTCATTTTAAATTAAACAATGAAGGAAACAATAGGGCATTAATCTTGGTTATAGTTTTTGCACACTGTAAAGAAACATTTAAATATTTTTTTTGAGGAAGTTTCAATTTCTCAGGTTTCAAAAACCAAGAGCTCTTTATCAAAGTTGTCACTTTCAAAATTTAATTTCTTGCTTAATTTGGCGCCCGGAAACATTAATAACAAGGCAATGTCAGATCCACGCCATTTTCCACTCATTTTTCATTTCAAAATAAGTGAGTTTCAGTAGCAAAACGTTTTGTACACGTAAGGGGTTTCTTCTATATCTTTTTTTTTCCTTAAGGACCAATAACCGCAAATTGTAGACTCATGGAAGCAATGTTTAAAATTCATTTGTCCCCCAGAGTCAACTTTTTGCTGTTTCTAATGGAATTCCTTTATCTCCTACATTGCTACATCTTTATTTCTTAGGAAATGTACTCTAACCTAACAATTTTCACATTTACTAATGATTTTGAAATCAGTTTCAGTTTGAAATTAATTTTGTTTTAAATTAAAAGTTGATGCTATAACTTTTTTGATGGTGCCGTAAGGAGAAAAATCAATCGCATATTTGAATAGTTACCTACGGATTAAAGTATACCTATCTAGCCATTACTAAAAGAGAATAAAAAACTTCAAAATTCAATTTATGGTCTTCGATCTTTTGATTAAAAGTCTATCCGTTTGTCCAGTGTATACCTATCTTGTCGTTGTCTCCACAATTTCAATGATAGTTTTCGGATTTTAACCCTTTCACAATTTTTTTGAAAGTTACGTTTGAAAAACTAGAACAGCTTTTGGTACTTTTACGATAAGTAAGGTAAATACCTACAAATATTATTTTTTATCATGTTAGCGTGGAAAGCTCGTTTTGCCTGCTATGAAATGGGGAAGAAATGGCCTCTTTTCAGCAGTGTTTTAGTCGGGAGGCAATGAAATTAGTCTTTTGAGCGCATGCGCTGAAGTTTATGGGCATGCGCAGAAACCAGTTGTTCAATGACAATGTCTTTCTAACCTCTAAATCATTTACTCTTATTTCGCCAACTATCAATTTAATAACGAGCTTTCCGCACAAACATGACAAAAAATAGTATACGTACCTCGGGAAGAAACAGGGTTGTGTCATACTGCATGTTTGCAATTCACATGCAGTCTGAAATAATCCTGTTTCTTCCCTCGATACGTAATGTACTATATTACAATCGCACACCCTGACGAGCAAGTATTCTAATTCTTTAATTAATTATCTATGGATTTGCCTGTAGGATCTTCTGGAGAAATGATTATTAAAAATTTGTAACCGCTTCTATTTTCCTGTAAAATTTCTGGTATTTTAAAGTTTAGTTGACGGATTATACTTAAGTTGTTTCAAAGTAAATATGAGAATCTGCCTCTTTCTCTTTGTGATCAGAAATTTATGGAATCTTCCCGGTATCTAGTCAAAGTAAACGTTACGCGTGCTTTCGTGATAAATTTGATAAACTAATTTTATATTATGTGGGAGGTAGTTTTCAAATTCGGCTCTTATAATGGCACTTTGTGAAGCGTTATCGTCTTTCTCCGGTACGCATTTCAATTCTACGCGTCTTGCTTTCGTCGACGCGATGGCGGCGGAAAATTAATGATTCCTTTGAATAAATTTTCCGACAATGAGCTTAAAACGTCATGTTTTTCATCTTCGAACTTGATAACCTACACACATATATATGTATACGCATTTGCCTGTTTCCGTCGTGAATGAAAACGCTTTGAAACAATTCCATATATAGCAAAATGGTACAAAGGCTTCCGGGTTTGTGCACTTTTTGTTACATTCTCTCTTTGTACTTGTCCATAGTTTTAATTAAAAGACAGAGCGGGTTTTTGTTTTTATTTGAAAAGCATCGTTCCATTTTGCTGTAAGTAATACTTGTAGAGGATGGTGCGGTAAAATATATCTTGAAAGAGTTGAGAAGCCTATGTCTTTCTCAACCTGGTAAAGCCGTGTCAGAAGAAGAGGTCCATAATAAATGCAATTAAGGGACGGAATCCGATCTTTGTCTCTTTAATTGTCAATACGCCGGACACACGAATAAATCTACACAAATATCTAACAGGAATGAAGGACGGTGCTTATGACACATAGATTTAGGTTTGCAATAATTTGGTTCGTTTTTGATCTAATCAATTTTTAGTCAAACAAAACTATAGGGTAGAATCAAAAAGTAGTAGGACTGAATTTCTGTAGCGCGAACGGAGCAGTGGAGGGGAGTCGAACCACCTGGGTATGGTAGTAAGGAGCCTTCCGAGGTGACCGCTATTTTCTCCAGTCGCCCGCAGGTAAGCAGAAGCAAGAGCGACAATTTCTGTGAACTTTTGGTAAGAAGTGTGGTGGCGATCCAAAATGGAGAAAAATTTTACCAAATTCCACGTCAAACTCGGGAAACCCGGGCGGAAATCCTCAAAATGATTAAGGAGCCAGCGGGGATTATGTCATGAGCCACTCAACTGTGTTCGAGTGGCTCCGCACTGCCGATGAGGAAGTTTTTGGTCAAGCACAGGTTTATCTCCCCCCTTAAGTCCAGATTTGACACCGCAGCACTTTTTGCTGTTTCCTGGGCTCAAGAAAAACGGATACAGATCCGTAGAACACGTCCAGGGGGCTGTGACGTAGAGATCCCGGAAAGCGAGTTCCGAAACGCGTAAGCGTTATGTCGAAACACAAGGGTGCTATTTTAAGGACTACTAAGAACTTGTGCCGAATATTTCAACAAAAAGATTTAAATCAATTGTGTCCTACTACTTTTTGGTCTTACCCTATATGTATCTACTTGGTATACACTGATTAAAGGTCCATGGTACGTCATGTATACCTACATGACACGTACAGTGGAACCTGGTTAGAACAGCATTGGTTATAACGACAACTATTCAAACCAAAAGTGAAACACTGGATAATAACGACAACAAATCTGGTTATAACGTCAACTTTTTATTTTATAAATCCTTAAAACGGTCCTAATATTACCGGTACCTGAGGATACTTCGGTCTGCAAAAGCTGCCACCCCATTTGTTTATTTATAACTCATGGGAAACTATAGTTTACCATTTGGACCACATCGTTACTGCAAAATGCGTTCCGAAATTGTTCAGTTTATTCTAACCTAACGTAACCTTACGTTACGTTATTGCCGGTCCTTAGATTAACGCTATAACCAACTTTTACAATAGTGGCATACAGCATCCTTTCGTAATCTAAACTTATCATTTTTTAAGATCAAAATAAAATTCAAAACTTGTTAGGTAATTGTTAGATATCTGAACATCAAATTTTGCAATTCTGATGATTAGATTGGTTTCTAAATAGGTAACCCCCCCCTCCTGTAATATGATCGTTACTATATATTTATTTCAAAAGTAACTAGCGTTCCGAACATTAAATCAATAATCGCATTTCTCAAAAATTAGACTATCAATCGTCTAATTTAGGTTTTCTTATGCCTCTGTTTAGTCCTGTTTTTGCTTCTAACATGTCTCTGACTTGCCCTTTGTTACTCGCAAGATGTCCTCTTCATTTCTAACCTTTTCTATCCATAGTATTTTCATCAGTGTGGATAAAAAGATTTTCGTTAAGAACTTATTGTATTTAAACGCTGGTGTTGCTGTGAAACTTCAAGGTTCTAAATCTTTTTTGTGCATTTTTCATTAAAATTGTAATATGCGAACATAATCACCTCACTTACATAAATTTAATTAATTAATGCATGATAATTTGAACTACGAAAAAGAAATTATTGTTTGATATAACAAATTCTAAGTATTTGGCTTTCCTTTTAAATTTTATACATAACGAAAAGAAGTAACAATAAATTAAAAAATAAGTTTTGTTTATATAAATACGTTGTTAAGCTCATTAAGAAAGTTCCTGCGCCACATTGTAGATTTTATAAATATAAATACATAAACGAAGCCTGTGATCTGTGTTAGGGTACTGTCTTGTACCGAAAAAGTGTACATTATATTATATTAGGTATATACTGNACATTTATTTAGATTATAATATAATCAAATAAATTTTTACAAATCATGGATAGCTACAAAATATTATTTTTTCTAAGGGTTGTTGGTTGCTCACAAATAATAATTACTTTCTTCTGATTTTGGAAAAGTGTTTAAATCATTTTGATATTTACAATCAGTTTATAATTTACTAACTTTGCTTACGTTGAATCGATTATATTGCAATCCCAAATTTGACCCCCTTACGGGTGGTATTTTGAAAATTCATTTTGTAGTATCGTTGGATAAAGAACCTTGTGCAAAATTCCAAGCATCCTAATTCAACGGTTTAGACTGCGCCTTGATCAAGACATTAAACTTTGACCCTTATTTTTTAGCGATTGACTTTTTTTTGCGGAAATTTTCAAGTCTTTAAATCTAAAGGTTTAAACTGTCCGTTAATATATCAGTCAGTCAGCTAATCCTTTTATATTTATAAATTATACGTATTTGATTTAAAATCATGGCTATACAAGGGTTAAATATACCGTGAGTAGGGTTGCCACCCGTACTTTATTATGAAGTATTGTACTCTATTTCGACTGTGCGTACGTTATACTTTACAAGACACATAAAGTACGCAAAAATACTTTATTTAAGGCCTTAAGTAAACATCGCAATTTTGTAAGCGACTATTCTAAATTCAGAGTATTTTTACATCAACAATATTGCGCAGAAAAATGGCAAGCCATATTTACGGAACAATCTGATTTCCCAAATCTGTTCAAAGTAGTGTCACTTTTGCTGTCCGTTCCGGCCATTTCAGCATTTACAGAAAGAGTATTCTCTGTTATGAACGCAAAGTGGTGGGACGATAGGAATAAAGCTTCATTAAAACTAATTAAAAATGAACTTTTAGTTGACTTAAATCTTTGTTTGCCATGTTTAGACAGTAGCGGCCGTATAATCAGCCCCATAAATATGAGAACAGTCTATGACGACGGGTATTTCTTGACGCACCGAATGCTTGGTTACCAAATTCCTTACGTAATCCACCGACGGAAAGATCAGGCATCGATCAGGTGTCAACATCAAATACTCGATTCCATTGGAACTCTGAAAAAAACATTTTTTGTTTACCAAAACAAATATTACAGTAAATAAATTAAATCCATTGCGTATTTAAGACTCGTTGTGTTTATTAGTTGAATAATTATGATAATAATTGTTTCAACCCGTAGGACATCATTTTGCTTTGGAAAATATGAAATTCCTCCATATATCATCGTTCAAAATTGCCATCATTTTCAATCAGATCCACCCTGTTACGATGAATACTGATAAGCAGTTTTATGGAGGGAGTCAAAAAACAAGAGCATTGAACTAAAATAATTAATTAATTTCGTCGTTCGTTTGAAAATTTAAGAACTTTTTGATATATTTGTCCCTTAATATGTAAAATGTTTTTGAAATTGGACAATTCATGGTTATGATGATCGAAAAATGGAAGATTTTTCTCAATTTTAAGGTTTTGTGATTCCTTCTCGCAGAATCTTTCTCGTGTGGCGTATTCTCTTTGGGCTAGACCTAGTTTATCGATCATATTACAACCGTTTTTAAAAAATAATCTAATAGAGGATTACGGTACTAACCGTATTCTGAAAATCTTTTAAACAAAGCGTACCTAGTACCCCTGAAAAACTAAATTGCATTGTACCACATCGGGTTGATCAAAAGATAATACCGCTCTTTTGATGACTGCATACAATGACTCAATATTAGGTTCTCAATACTTCACTAGTGTATATGGAGTATAAAATTTCGCTGAATTAACTTTCTTCGCGATTCTAAAATAAGAAGATGAATTCGCGTTTTTTGTTTACAAATAATATTAAGTCATAGTCTCGTGATTCTTTAAATGGTAGGCGATCAAGTTCTTTCCTTGATAAATAATCGGCGGGAATCTAAATGATTCAAGTTTGCGACAAGTGACAACAACTCCTTTGCTGATCTTCTTGCTTTAATTGATTGAATCAAACGACAAGTTAATTGGAAATATTGTTTCGCGGTCACGGGATCCCTCATGTGACGAATTAATTGAGGAATAAATCGTAATTAAAGCATTCGATGTGGAGCAAGCACATGACTGTGAAACGAGATACCGGAACGACAAAAAAACGATACGTGTAATGAAACAGGTTTTCATATACAGATATTGTGGTAACAGTTGTGCGTATAAATAGTCAACTTTTATTAGTCATTAATTCCGACTTTCTACTCCCGTCATATGACTTAGCCACGGCATAGTACGCTGGATAATTGCAGATTTCATCTCAAATACTTACCACAAGTTTTTCGATAGTTATCTTGGGTCTCGCGGCGTAATACAGAATGAAGAGCAGATTCATGCCAATGCCTACCAAAATTCCAACCTCCAAAGCCAACACTAAACAAGCTACGAACGTTGCCAGCGCAAGGAAGAAATCACTTTCTGCAACAAAAGAAAAGCACACCCGTTAATCCCACTCGAATCCTACGAATTAAAATGTTCTTACTTTTGCATCTCCACATTGGTCTAACAACTTTAACTTCCACCATGAAGATGACTGCAGCTATGATAATAGCAGCTAAGCTGGCCTTTGGTATGTAGAAGAAATAAGGGGTGAAAAATAGAAGTGCCGCTATAACCAGGACGCCAGTGTAAAAACCGTTGAAGGGTGTCCTTGCGCCACTGCTGTTTAGAACAGCACTCCTGGACAAGGCACCAGTAATTGGAAATCCTTGGAAGAAAGATGTAGCCACATTCGAGACCCCAATTGAAAGAAGTTCCTGGGTTGCATCAATTGATTTACCATTTGCTGAAATTATTTTCGGTTGTTATTTCTTCTCGATGGATTGACTAATAAGAGATTAAGACATACCAAACGCTTTACAGATTGCAATATCTTCTAACAGTGCCAACAAAGGAACCAAAATTACCCCAGATCCTAATGTTGCTAACATGTCAAGAAAAGAAGTTGTAGTATTCCCGGAATTCATACTAAATGCAGGAACTTTTATTTCGGGTAGACCAGAAGGAATATCTCCTATAAGTTTGACAGGGACATCTTCGTAACTTGTGAACAGGAAGTACCCTATAAAACCACAGACCACTACAAGGATTGCATTCCTAGAAGTTGAAATTATCCATATGGTGGCGTTGGCAAATTTTTGGAATTTGTTCGGAGCGGAATCGGATGTTTCTTCCGGTCCAAACTTAATTTTCGTCATTAGCTAAAAATTATCCACAGTAAGTAACAACATTGTTAAATTGTGATAATCTAGAGTTGTTCCTTACTCTCATTAACAGTAGAACAATAATGGATGCGGCACCCAAAAAGGTGTCCCATCCAGATAAACCATGAATATTGGAAATAATACTTGTCCAAGTTTGGACGAATGTGGATCCACTAGCCTTAATTCCTAATAGGTCCTTTACTTGTGACGTCAAAATAATTAACGCTGCCGCTGATGTAAATCCTGACGAAACTGGTCCGGACACAAAGTCCACTAAAAATCCTAGAAAGAAAGTTCAACTGTTTATGCTACCTTCTTATAAATATTGTTTGTTCTAAAGTCACGACGGTTTTATGGAGAAACCGTTGCTGCGACCATTGATATTCGTGGATATGATGTTCAAGAACATTGAACTCTAATACACGAACACATTTTTCACGGTTGAGTTCACAATTTCTCTTGTTATTCATCACTCACCGATCACATATCGTTTGGCTAACATCGCCCACATTAAACAATTGCAAATAGCAACGACAAGACATATTTACCTAAACCGAAGAAACCCATAAGTAGTTCGATTATTCCTGACAAAAAGCTGAGGAGTATTGCATACTCTGGACTTCTCCCCTGTACAATTTGAAAGGTAAGTATGGAAGCTATAGCGGTGGGTCCCATTGGAACGTCTTTACATGTACCCAATACTATGTAAATAAAACAGCCTAGGAAGGAACTATAAAGCCCATACTGTAAAAGAAATATAACATTGATTTAGTTGCAATATTGATTAATCGTATTAATGACGAAAGGTAAAAAATTTGGAGATAAGGTGGAGCACAATATTTAAAAAAAAAACGTTTAGTCTAAAATTGACTCACTTCCGCAATAAAATTAACAAGGAAAGCAGTTAATTATAAAATACGCCAACTATAGCACGTTTAACACTTTATATTTATACACTCCCAAAGTATTAGCAGCACAAACAAATCTTAAATAAACTATCTGGTATCCGGATTTATCCAGAATTAATTACTCAGACCAGTAGTTTTCTTTTATCTGAATAAATGAAGGAAAAACACAGCTGACTAAATCTTTTGTCAATAAAAACAAAACAGGAGTACGTGTAGATGTTTTCATATCTTCAAATTAGTAAAAAATCAGAATAATCATCAACAAGTACCATAAATGGTACTTACTGAACGTAAGAGCCATGTAACTAGGGTTTGCAACCCGTACTTTATTATAAGGTATTGTACTCTATTTCGACTGTGCGTACTTTATACTTTACAAGACGCATAAAGTACGCAAAAATACTTTATTTAAGGCCTTCAGTAAACATCGTAATTTTGTAAGCGATTATTCGAAATTCAGAGTATTTTTACATCAATAATATTGCACAGAAAAATGGCAAGCCATATTTACGNATTAGATGTATGCTATCATTAACTTTTAATTATTTACTTGATTAAGCTTTGTTCAACTAATATGTATCTATATAGCTGAACTTCTTCAGTTGAGAAAAACTACTTTATTAGACAAACCTCCAACGTTTTATCCCCTGAAGGAAATCATCAGGGAAATTGTCAAGTTAAAAAACTATGTACAAAATCATCCTCGTATTATAGCAGTAATAAATAAATTTAAAAACGACAGCTTGATCTTGAAACTTCATTCAAATAATTTTAATATCTTCAAAACACAACATAATTTTAAAATCAATTGTAAAATAATTCATACAACATAAAAAAATTAAAAAAACAGTCACGTTGTACAGCGTTACATAGGTAATAAGCTAATTATCGAATTTTTCGAAACATAAAAACTCGTTTTTCCATTTCTATATCTCATTATTAATTTATTAAGTAACGCTATACGAAGTTACTGCTTTTTAAAATATTTTGTGCTATTTAATTAATTTTACAAATGGTACTATGGTTTTTTGACAAAGTTAAAATTGTTGGAAAGAATTTTGAAGAATAGTTACTAAGATTACGTTTTTTAATTTAATTATTACAGCCATAGAAGATGTTGATTTTCTACTTAATTATTTGACTGAACAAATAAATTTCTTGAAAAATTGAAAAAGCTTTCAATCAGAGGGTCTAATCTTAGAGCGTTGTCTAATGAATATCTAATAAATTTTTCAAATATTGATGGTATAAAATTATATGATTCTAAACGAATAACTTTGCTATTTATATTGGTTATTTTAAAATGTCCAAGAAATCCAGGGTGGACTGTATCCATTTGTGCGTCCATCAATTTGTAATATTTTAATCTTGAAAACGACAATTTATTTTTGACGACAAATTCTCTAGTTTTTATGTTCTTTTTAACTAATTTCCAACTTCATCATCATAAGGTCGTCAGTCCTAAAATTGACTTTCCTATCCTGAGCTTTGCATTTCCATAAAACTAGAACATCCCACGTCCTTAACTATTTACGAACAGTAATATAATCTAGGTCTACCTCTACTCTTCTTTCTGCCTCTAATAATATATGTCTCTGGTTAGGTCTTCATGCCTAAAAAGGTGTCCTACCAACCTATCTCGCATATTTCTTATTGACATCCATAGAGCTTTCTGTTCACCTATTCTTTCTAATACCTCTTCATCTTGAACCTTCTCTATCTACGGTATCCTCAGCATTCTCCTTATTAGATATTAGTTTACTATCCATTATTCTATAAATTTAAACTAAATATTTGAAAAGTAATATACAATATTGAATGTATGTTTGGCTTTGTCAGTAAATAATTTGTAAAAATTGTAAGAAAGTAAGGATTAATTTGTTTCTTTCGCAAATAATATTTTAATTAATTATGATTGCTTTTNTTAGTCGAGAAATACTTTATGTAAGGCCTGAAAAGGTGGCAACCCTAACCGTGAGCCCCAATTATGATATATATGTATATATATAATTGAAACATGTTGAATTTGAATATTCACTAGAAAGCATTAATTTTATCGACGAATGTTCATATACTTATGAAGCATGTTGGAATCTACAGGAATCGAATTTTCATACAACAAAATCCATCAAGAATTAGCCAATTAGCCTAATCAATATTGGTCAACTTTACCGCCACTTGGCCATCTCCATTAACGTGATTTTTTTCTTCGGGAGGTGGCTCGGTTCAATTTTATATGTGTATGATTAGTAAAAAGAGCTTGACGGTTTATTGGGGGTTATTGTAAGTTTGGTTCCGTGAAGTTACGTATGACATTTTCATGAACGTGGAGGTTAGAATAAAGGAGGATAGATGACCTTAAAAAAATCGGTTGTCTGTAAAGTCGGTTTACTGACGATAATTGAACGTGACAACGTCATAAGAAAATACTGATGGAATGGTTTCATTTTTCAAAAGAAAATTTTAATTTTATTTGTTTGATAGATATTTTGTATGGATATAGAGAAGGAGGTAAATGGAAATGTATTATTGT
>NW_020442398.1:147376-150406 GCF_000699045.2 Agrilus planipennis
AAATTTTTTGTTCGAATTACAGAATATTCGAGCAAAAATTTTTTTTTAAAAATTCGAAACCGGTTAAAACCGGTTTTCTGAAACAATTACTATTCGAAGCCGGTTTTCTAAAATGTCGGTTTTTGTATAAACCCTAATATATATAGGTACCCTGATGGATTGCACTCCCCTCGTCTGTAATAGCACTTTATGTTCCATCTCTATATTTTTCCTATATACGAGCTTTTTTGAGATTTCGGCGGTGACATGTGGTGGTTTATTTTCATTGATATGTTTGGTAGAAGTGGTGCACAGATTTTGAATTTTAAACTTGCAGAAAATTAATTTTGCATACCACGGTAAAGTTTATAAACAAAAGTAAATCGTCACCTTGTAGGTATATATAATATTTTACAAACTACCTTGCTAAATTTTTTTAATACAGGATTTAAAAATATCGCCTAATCCTGACGAATCCGTTTTCGTTTCGTAGAATACTTGATTAGTCCATCAATCAAAATAATGGGTGGTTGGAACTATATCGATAATACTTTCAATTCCGATCACGTTTTCACGAACTGTGACTGATTTGGTCATTTTTTATTGCCTACACTATTTCGTATTCCACTCCTGATGAAGTTTCCGTACTTCGATATGTGGAAATCCACGAATTTGACAAATTGCTTTTGCATCACTGGCTTAAAACTTTGTTACATTTAATGCGGTTCCGCTGTCCTGGAAGTTGTTTGTTTCAACCTTTAAAAACAAATTAATGACTTTTACCTTCATGTGTTTGATTTAAGAGAATAACAGGTTTGTTCCAAAATTCATAGAAATTCTGTTTAAATCATGAATTTATTATTTCTAACGTTCTCATGAAATACTTATAATCATGTGATTGCAGTGAAATTCGTATATAATGGTTCCGCATGTAATAACAATCCGTTTATTATGTAATTATAATTGAATTGAAATAGAGATTTACAATTTGACATTAAGATTTATTTTGTTATGTGGATAACTGTCGAAACGGACTTAATAATGTTTATTAAAAGCGACTTGACTAGGAAAAAATAATATTATTTTATGGTTGTTCTAATTTAGAAACCTTGGCAGGGGTGTGGGTAAAACAACGAAACATTTTTTGATCATTTTTTTTTATCAATGATATGATTATTTTAAGAGAACAACCAATCTAAGCTACTCTGGGTAATATTGTAAATAAATTTGAATTGCTAGTTGTAGAAAATATTACAAATAGCGTAGTAAACGCCATCTGTAGCACGATGCTAGATTTTTAGGATTGACAACACTGTCGAGACTTCGAGATATAATCTACGTCCACGTTGTCAACGCAGCACTACCACTGAGGATGTCAGCCGCAGTAGCTGACGAAACGTCTGGGCACAATAGTTCACTTAGAACACGGCCCTATAGTCCGAATCTTCATTCTACTATGTTATTGAGAACGTTTAGGTACCAGTGAATAGCTTCTTAATCACCGGTACAGTACCTAATCCCTAACTAATCTTAAATAAATATTTAGGAATCCATTGTGCTATTAAGTATCTTATAGTGTACTAATCACCTACGATTAATATTGTCGAAAATAGAACTGACTGATGCTGAAATTAAACACGAATAGGTACTAACATTGATTATTTATTACTGAATCAAACATAATGCTTTTATAAATTGAAATATACTCTATACGAATATTGGCGTTAACTTATAATATGTCGTTCTGGCATTCTCATCAATAAATATAGTAGACATTTAAACCCACTCACTTCTTTGCAATTGTTTAGTTCCAACCACCTATGCAAATACATCAGAATTGAATGAAACGAAAACATCCCGGGCGTCAGTTGTATAGGCCTAAGCAATCTTTCCATTTTTTAATTAGACGAAAATCTTTACCAATTCGTCGAAAGAAATTAAAAGAAAAAACAGAAAATTTCGCTAATTTTACCATTTGGGAATGACGAATCAATGAATTACATCTGATAACATCCTTAAGAAAATAAATAAATCGAAAAATTTTGATAAGAGACGAAACATTCCCATAAAATAATATAAAGGAGTATACTTCTAAATTCGAAACATTAAAAATTACATTTGAATTTAGCAATGAACAGGCGCAGGTCCAACTAGGTACATATATAGTAGGGTTTGTCGGTTTTTAAAAGAAAATTATGAAAATTCGAAAACCGGTTTTTTAGTACAAAATATCGGTTTTCAATGTACGAATAACATTTAAAAAAAATTGAAAATGACAAATGTAGCCAAATGTACCAGATTGATGAAAACACTGTTGCAAGCGGTTTGGTTCTTGGCATCATATCGGACCGATATGATTCCAAGAAACGGTGTGTTTTGTCTATTGGATGAATTAATTTAGATTTTATATCAGTTTGTATTAGTCCTGTATTCTTAACTTTGTGAAAAGGACTAGGATATGTATTAATTGCATAACAAATAACTCGTTCATGCGAGAGTCATTGCAGCAACGAAATTATTGCTTACCACAAAACAACGAATAATTGTTTTTAAAGTTATTTAATCCTGGTCAACTATTATTTCTTTGTTCTACTAAATTGCATAAAAAAATTTTACTATCAATAAAATTGAACAGTAAATATTTTCAGTCAGAAGCTGCTTTTAATCACTCTAAATTTTCTGTTAAAATTTTTTGTTCGAATTACAGAATATTCGAGCAAAAAATTTTTTTATAAAAATTCGAAACCTGTTAAAACCGGTTTTCTGGAAAAATTACTATTCGAAAACCGGTTTTCTAAAATGTCGGTTTTTGTATAAACCCTAAACGTGATACTTTGATACTTCACTTGATTTTTTATTGTTGAATGAAATTAATTTGAAGATCGTCTGTTAAAATAATGTGAAAAAATCTGAAAAATACCTACGTGAAGGACCCAATTCTAAGACGCAATTATAACATTATGCAAAAACTCTGAAACAACATTTACACTGTGGTAAGGTACATATCCCAACTAATTATTATAAATGTGAATATGAATTTGTTGGGATATG
>NW_020442398.1:150758-159462 GCF_000699045.2 Agrilus planipennis
ACATTATATAATACACAGTTATATATTTTCTAATTGTTTTTAATAAGTATCCATCTGTATCTAATATGGTTGTTTTTTAAAAAAATAATATCTACGGTTATTATAAAAATATGAAAATATATTGTTTTTATTTATTCGAACCCTTTGCTGAATAACTCGTTTCACTATTATAAAAATATTTACATCCTTATATGTGAAAATTATGCATAAACAACGAATTATTGTTTTTAAAGTTATTTAATCCTGGTCAACTATTATTTCTTTGTTCTACTAAATTGCATAAAAAAATTTTACTATCAATAAAATTGAACAGTAAATAATTTCAGTCAAAAACTGCTTTTAATCACTAAATTTTCTGTTAAAATTTTTTGTTCGAATTACAGAATATTCGAGCAAAAATTTTTTTTTAAAAATTCGAAACCGGTTAAAACCGGTTTTCTGAAACAATTACTATTCGAAGCCGGTTTTCTAAAATGTCGGTTTTTGTATAAACCCTAATATATATAGGTACCCTGATGGATTGCACTCCCCTCGTCTGTAATAGCACTTTATGTTCCATCTCTATATTTTTCCTATATACGAGCTTTTTTGAGATTTCGGCGGTGACATGTGGTGGTTTATTTTCATTGATATGTTTGGTAGAAGTGGTGCACAGATTTTGAATTTTAAACTTGCAGAAAATTAATTTTGCATACCACGGTAAAGTTTATAAACAAAAGTAAATCGTCACCTTGTAGGTATATATAATATTTTACAAACTACCTTGCTAAATTTTTTTAATACAGGATTTAAAAATATCGCCTAATCCTGACGAATCCGTTTTCGTTTCGTAGAATACTTGATTAGTCCATCAATCAAAATAATGGGTGGTTGGAACGATATCGATAATACTTTCAATTCCGATCACGTTTTCACGAACTGTGACTGATTTGGTCATTTTTTATTGCCTACACTATTTCGTATTCCACTCCTGATGAAGTTTCCGTACTTCGATATGTGGAAATCCACGAATTTGACAAATTGCTTTTGCATCACTGGCTTAAAACTTTGTTACATTTAATGCGGTTCCGCTGTCCTGGAAGTTGTTTGTTTCAACCTTTAAAGACAAATTAATGACTTTTACCTTCATGTGTTTGATTTAAGAGAATAACAGGTTTGTTCCAAAATTCATAGAAATTCTGTTTAAATCATGAATTTATTATTTCTAACGTTCTCATGAAATACTTATAATCATGTGATTGCAGTGAAATTCGTATATAATGGTTCCGCATGTAATAACAATCCGTTTATTATGTAATTATAATTGAATTGAAATAGAGATTTACAATTTGACATTAAGATTTATTTTGTTATGTGGATAACTGTCGAAACGGACTTAATAATGTTTATTAAAAGCGACTTGACTAGGAAAAAATAATATTATTTTATGGTTGTTCTAATTTAGAAACCTTGGCAGGGGTGTGGGTAAAACAACGAAACATTTTTTGATCATTTTTTTTTATCAATGATATGATTATTTTAAGAGAACAACCAATCTAAGCTACTCTGGGTAATATTGTAAATAAATTTGAATTGCTAGTTGTAGAAAATATTACAAATAGCGTAGTAAACGCCATCTGTAGCACGATGCTAGATTTTTAGGATTACGTATGCTCCAACAATGTCCACTTGTGTGGTATCTACTTGCTGAAAACGAATCCCGGCGTAGCCAACCTCAATGTGATAGGCACGTTAGCTTAATCGAATAAAATAATTCGAAGTGGTCTGTATTCTGTCGAAACTACCAGACGCGGATCGCGATTTCAATCTTTTTGGATCTCATCAGCGCGTCGCAGACAGCTCCGACAGAACACAGACCAACTTTTACCTGATGTCTTAACAGTGCGTTTTAGAAAATACCACAAATGGCGCGGTAAACGCCATCTGCAGTACGTTTTATTCGATTATGGTAACGTGCCTATAACGTTGAGGTTAGCTACGCCGGGATTCGTTTCAGCAAGTAGATATCCATATATTTAAATGGACCTTGTTGGAGCATACGTAATGTTAAAATGTAGCATCGTACTACAGATGGCGTTTACCGCGCCATTTGTGGTATTTTCTAAAACGCGTTATTAAGACAGCAGGTGAAAGTTGATCTGTGTTCTGTCGAAGCCGTCTGCGACGCGCTGACCACTTCGAATTATTTTATTAAATTGCTAGTTGTTAATATTAAATATTAATTTGAAAATTCATTTTCAATTTTTAAATTATGCTGTAAATAGATAAATAACTTTATTATTTGAACGAGCTCAGATTTGTTGTTCTCTTAAAATTCATTTTGCAAATATTCAGGAATATTAGACAACCCTGTATTTATTATAGTGCTACCAACGTAATAACGGAAGCAGATCACGTGCTTACGACCAATAGCGAATTTGAGAAAATATTCGCCTTCGTTCGCTCTTGTTCGTTCATTTAGTCTGAACTCGCCTTTAATGAATACAAAATTCTACAAATCTCCGTTTAATAGACTCTCTACGTGGGTATACGGTAGGACACCCGGTAAATTTTCGAATCAAAAACTAGATGCCACTTAGGTTTAGCTTATTTGTATGACATGTAGCACATTCACCATAAATATTTAATTTTTATTTTGTTTAAGAATGCGCTACATTCGCAAATAGAAATTGAAATGTGGGGTACATTTAAGTGTATCTGTAGGTATATGTGTTCAATTGAATTTTTTTACTTTTTATTTTGAACTAGAATTGATTTACAGTCGGACAGTTCATAAAAACTGAATTAATAGTGAATGCCATTATGCACAGAAAAGGTGTCACACAAACACGGTTACATATTGAATAGGAGAAATAAATTAAACAGTTTTTATTTATGTAAAAACGTCAACTTGCTATAAATAAATAAATAAATAAATAAATAAAGGCGAAACCTGCCACAACAGTGTTATTGCTACGTATATTACACACTTTCTAATACGACCTGATAATAATAATTGATTGATTGATCGATTGATCGGATCTTTAAAATCGATAGATAGATATTTGCGGTTATTTTATGATTTTGTGATAAAGTTCTTCGTTTTTCAAATTTCTGAACCGAATGTTTTCGCCAACAAGTTCATTTCCAATAATATTTCGGAACAACGACCGTGTTATCATCAGTGGTTTCCTGCATTTTTGAGAGTTAGCAAGCGACAATGGCAAGCAGTAAACAATACAATACAAAAAAATATGTGTTTAGTCCTTAAAAATAATTTCTATTAAGAAGACAACATTGACTGTTCTCAGCAAAAATATATTTCTAGAGGCCAAAAACGCTTGATGAGTTATTACGTTGGTAATGTATGGGAAAACGCCAGGTTGATGAGATTTCCATCAAAGGAACTGTTCTTTGAGAGACTCTAAGTGCCGGTTGTCTCGTTCTAGTGCTGTTATTAATTAAGATTCCGGCCACAAATTTAAGGAAAAATTGAAGAATTAATGACAGTTTGAAGAAGTCTGAAGGACCTCCCGATTTTCTGCCTCTTGAAAGTCTAAACTGCATATTTTAACGCATTTAAAGTGAGGGAGATGGCGTATGGCTTTGGACCAGTGCTATCTCTTTCATGACACGCTTACGCACTATCGTGAGAGAGATAGATATCGACCGAAACTTCGTTCTATCTCTTTCTTTTGCTGTACCACAATTCTGACCGCTAAGGCATGTCTATTAGTAAACGTCGATGCTAATAACTGTGTTATCTCTATGGTAGCGATATAGGAGAGCGAGGTTAATTATTACTGGAAGTTTTTGATGTTCTTTTGTTTAAAACAATTAAAACGCACTTTGATTGGCTAATACTTCAATCTGTAATTAGTTAATAATTGTTTGGATCCTTTCGGAAAATGGCCCTTTGTCAATCTTCTTGAAACTTTAGATTCTAATAGTTATCGACGTGTATATCAAAAATCTCAATGGGCAGTAATTCGTAGAAACTCATATTTTTTTAAGGACTTCCAAGATACATACCATATCTCAAAAAGATGAGCTTTTACGCCTTAGCGCCCATTGAGACTTCGATCTATACGTCGAGAACTACCAGAATCCAAACTTTGTTTGACAGAGGGCCATTTTCCGTAAAAATCTAGCGGAGTACTGTCACAAATAATGACATAATGTATCTTTTCATCATTTCTAAAAGACAAAACCCTTTTTGTGTTCTGTTACATTCTTCCTTGATAGGCTTTCGGTTTCTGACGCCATTAAAAGGCAACTTGGTTGTCAAAAGGTACTCGATAAAGTGGTTTCTGAAAGTTGAAGAAAAAAAAAGTTAGTGCACTCACCCTCTCGCCCAGAACACTTCTTTTGTTGTCAGCAACAGAAGTTTTTACTTTCGAACACTGCAGTCCTACAAGTGTCGCGTCGCTGGCAATCGATACTTGCTCGATGTCGCCCTGTAAGATTTAAAAAAAAAAAAGACGTTAAAGAAGAGTCCGGAATTAGAAAAAGGAATTCAAAGTGCCTCCCTCGGAAGTTATTGGCTTTTCTTTTATATTCCTACTGTTTAATCAATGAAAATTAAAAGGGGAGAAATACAATAGCTGCCAATGGAAACAATGAATCAGTGATTGAAAATCAGTCTCTTGCAATTGACGTAAAATTATTGGAGGATTGTGACAAATATTATAAAAAAACGATAGTGAATTGAAGAAGAAAGAAACTTTTTAGGAGAGATCTTCCCGTAAAAGGATATTAAAATTGTCCTGAAAAAGGACCTGTACAATGACCCAAGACTGAAAGGGCCCCGGAGTAAGTGGGATGTATATGCCCTTTATTGGTGTAAGTAAATGGAGTACATGACAGCAAAAACAGTGAAAAATTTAGATCAAATTCTTTGTCGTCTCGTTTACTTTCAGTAGGTACCTTTTTTCACATGTTCCCATTTTTCGGATACAAATGAATAAGTAAAGACAACTTATACATTAACAGTGTACCTCCAATCATATGTCCTACTGTGTAAGAGGTTAGACTAGTTAATAATAGCGGTGACACGACATTAATTGTAAGTGCATTAGTAAAAGACAAGAGATATAAATTATGATGCATCGTAGTATAAATACTAACCTTCTTCAATTAGTGAATAGTATCTACACAATACAAAAAGTATTATCAGTTGCGAAATTATTGTCACTTTGAAAAGGATTAAATTCCAACGTCAACGTCAATTAAAACAGAGATTAAGGAATAAAAAGTTCATGTTGGTCAGTAGTCAGACATGAATCACGATTTGGATTTCATTGGGTCTCGTCAACACGTCATAAGTGGTGGTTCGGGTGAGGAAGATCAGATGGGCGCAATGAAGTCAGAAGAGAACGAAATAGTATCATCTGTGGAATATTACTGCCCCAGTATTTGTCTAAGTGGTCCAAGGAAACCACAGAAAAACTTGGACTAAGGCAGACGGACGCGTAATCGAGCCGACGTCCTTCTGAATGCTAAGCAATAGCTTAAATCTCAAAATCTCAAAAATCTTCGAAAATGTACGTATTGTTGAATGACGACTACCTCTGACTATTAGTTCTGTTTGGTTACGTGCCTACCACGTAGGATTAACTACGTTGAGGACTCAGTTCGATTATTTTGTTTTGGGTGTTTCATTCCCACTAGTCACTACTGTTGGTGGGCGAGCAGTCCCTCCAGACTACGCCGGAAGGTAGGGCGGAAAGCCCTATTCAACTTCCTTTCAAGAATCGTGGGAATGGGTGGGTAGTGGTTCCAGTGAGAAAGATGAGACGGACGAAATGATGACAGAAGAGAATGAAAGATTGCCATCTGTGGAATATCACTGCCCCAGCATTTGCCTAAGTAGTCCAAGGAAACCACAAAAAAACTTGGACCAAAATCGGGCATTTAATATAAAAAAAGGCATCTTTCAAAAAAATTCATGACTAAATTTTTAACGAATTTAAGTAGTATTTCAAACATCTTAATCCCGCAGTAAAAGGAAACACTTTCGCAACTACTGTCTGCAATATTATTACATTTCCGTTGAACAGACAGTTCAACCGAAAATGGAACATTTTTGTGCCTAAAGGGTACAACTCCAAATTGCCGCCCTTAGGTATTTCAAATTTGCTGCCACATTACTTTTAATTTATTTTAGTATGCGAATTGTGTGGTATTAGACCATCCGATTGTATTTTGAGCACAATTTCCATGTTGCCTCTAACAAACGAACGTAGTGTGTGTAGGTACGTGTAAGACTGTGTGCGAGGGATTTGGACAATTCACGTTAATGAAAATGAGAAGATTTGGAGCAGCATCAGCGCCATTGAGAGCGTATTCCATCAACGAGCCATTGTCTAATTATAACACTAGGTCCTTTCAATGGTACCGTATATTATCTATGTACGTATATAAACATGGGCATTGTTGTTGGTTGCCGAGCGGAGCGACAGAGAGCGCTGTACGGTGTGATCGTAGTAAGTGTGGAAAGGCTATTCGCAATTCTGTCCTATCTCCTGATACTGAAACCGTTTAAGAGGAAATTACCGAAAGCACTTGGCGGGAATAATTTAATTACTCGAGTTGCGAAAGTGAGATAGACTTAAGACGATGCAATTATCCCGAACAAGGGGACCTACGTCTCAATCTTAACTTAACTGAACGAGCACGGAAGTTCATCTTAAGTGAAACGCAACAAATTAAAATCTCGTGTTATATACGGAGTGGTCATCTATCGACATAAAGCAAAAACAGGAGCTAAGAGGAGGAGAAGTAGATTAGAATAGTTAACATATAAAATAATTCGAAGTGGTCTGTATTCTGTCGAAACTGCCAGACGCGGATCGCGATTTCGATTTTTTGGATCTCATCAGCGCTTCGCCGACAATTCCGACAGAACACAGACCAGCTTTTACCAGCTATCTTAACGCCATCTGTACTACGATGCTACATTTTAGGATTACGTATGCTCCAACAAGGTTCACATGTGTGGATATCTACTTGCTAAAACGAATCCCAGCGTACCTAACCTTAACGTGATAGGCACGTTACCATAATCGAATAAAACGTACTGCAGATGGCGTTTACCGCACCATTTGTGGTATTTTCTAAAACGCACTGTTAAGACAGCAGGTAAAAGTTGGTCTGTGTTCTGTCGGAGCTGNTTAACACTTTTACATGCCTATAGAAATTATCTAAAGGCGATAACAAACAAAAACTGTTGCACGCGTTTTGTGACGTCGTAATCGGAAAAACAGTAATACCAATTCAACAGTGATTTCCAGAGACGAAAGCTCCTAATGAACAATAGCAGTCGGTACTACCCTTGTTGAAGTGAAACTTCTTTACGCACGGTACGGTAAGTCCGTTTCATGCGAGTTGCTATGTAACGAAATCATGCAACGAATGTCTCGTAATGGGGATCGCTCGAGCCGGGAGCGCGCTTCAATGCAACGTTCGTTACAGGCAATTGCGGCATGTATAGTGTAAAATTTAAATTCATAGTGTACAAATTAAACCAATTCCTTAACCCTTATCCCGGTATGATTGTGTGTTTGGAGAAGTTTCACTTCAGTAGCGTGTTGTATAATTACACGTTGTAATTTTCTTAAAAGAAGAGTGCTTTGTTCAGTACTTATTGAGATAGTACTATGTTACAGGTGGAAAGTAGGTACTAATTAATTAGCAACTTTACGAAAAAAATTGCAATGTTCTGACTACGTTTACATGTTGTTTTGGTCGAATTTATGTTTTTGATTATAACTTAAGTATTAACCATCCCAATACATACCAGATAAAAAAACCTCTTCACGGAGAAAACTAAAGTTTTATAGCAAAGCAAAAATTACAATTTTCGATTGTGAATGACTAGATTTACCGTAGAAATAGTAGAATTTGTTAGGTAACTTGTAATAATCTCAATTTTGACATGCTTTTTTAAAAATTATTTCAAGTTTCTTAATAACTACAATTTAATTTTTAATATCAACTAAAATACCTAGTAAATTTATTTCTGTTGGGATTTTAGTTTTACAAATTCGGATCCAAATTGTAATTTTTTTTATTTTTGCTTACGAACCAACGGGCTAGTACGATAAATTGTAAATATCGCTCTAATATTTAAGTAAATTTTCCTTTTTCATTTTCTTTCTCCGTGTTCTTTTGAGAACAAGCGTGATGGTATGATAACGCGTAACGACATTTGTTCCGTTTTGCAATTTTTATGTACCGTCGACGTCACCTCTAATTCTGAATCTGTCAGTGCCTATAGGTAGCATGCTGTACGAATTGTACATTATATGTATAAAATGTTATCATTTCCTGTTGTACATAGGTACAATTTATTTTATGTGGGAAAATAGGAGTTTAGTACACCTTAAAGTGTGTACCTATACATATGTACAAATGTTATTGAAAATTTATTTCATTTGAATTTGACAGACATATTTTAATGTCAGTATAACAAATGATTAATTTTATTAAATATCTTTTCGACGTGTTTACTCACCGATACAGTATCGGTGACCATGAAGCTATTCACCGGTACTGTACCAATGGTAGAAGTTATTCACCGGTACCGGTGATAAGAAAGCTATCTGCCGGTACTCTACGTACATTGTCAGAAAGAATATTCTATTGGCTTAAATTCATGCTTCATTTTTTTTTAAATAATTGAATTTAATGATAATTAAAATAAATTTTTAATTTAGATTATTAT
>NW_020442398.1:164997-211894 GCF_000699045.2 Agrilus planipennis
GACCACTTCGAATTATTTTATTCGATTAAGCTAACGTGCCTATCACGTTGAGGTTGGCTACGCCGGGATTCGTTTTCAGCAAGTAGATATCCACACAAGTGGACCTTGTTGGAGCATACGTAATCCTAAAATGTAGCATCGTGCTACAGATGGCGTGTACTGCACCATTTGTGGTATTTTCTAAAACGCACTGTTAAGACAGCAGGTAAAAGTTGGTCTGTGTTCTGTCGGAACTGTCTGCGACGCGCTGATGAGATCTTCGACAGAATACAGACCACTTCGAATTATTTTATTCGGTTATGGTAACGTGCCTATCACGTTGAGGTTAGCTACACTGGGATTCGTTTCAGCAAGTAGATATCCACACAAGTGGACCTTGTTGGAGCATACGTAATCCTAAAGTGTAGCATCGTATTACAGACGGCGTTTACCGCGCCATTTGTGGTATTTTCTAAAGTCAACATATAGTTCAGAATGTTCTTTTTTTGGGGACTTACTTACTTAGTTATTTAATCATAGGAAAGAGTGTATATCTGACCAGTTTTAGGATGAACCTTATGATGATGGCTTTGAGAAAGAATCTTTACCACTGTTTGAAAAAAAGGAAATAAGGTCGTCAGTCCTAAGACTGGTTAGACATGCACCTTTACTCTTTCCTAACCTGAGCCACTTTTCGCATTTCCCTAAAATTAGCACAGGCTACATCCTTAACAATTTGCGAGCAGTAGTCTAATCCAGGTCTACATCTACCCCTCCTAACTCCTCCGTTTCTGTCTCTAATATGACTCTTAATAGACCTTCATGCCTGAGAAGGTGTCCTACCAACTTATCTTGATTTTTCTTGTTGACTTCCATAGAGTCCTCTGTTCTCCTATTCTTTCTAATATCCTCGCATATATATGACAGGAAATTTCAGTATTTAAGTCAATTATTGTGTCGGTAAATAGAAAAAGACCGAATCTACATCTGCAAGACCAAGACCACTTCCCAAGTACAACCCAACCAATTCTACATTTTTCTTCTTCTTCTACATTCCGTCTTTGCTCTAAAGTGTAGAGATTGCCCGCCTACCAGTGTTAGCCACAGATGGGAATAAAACCCCTAGCTTTTCTTAAGCTTTAACTATTGTTGACTATAACGCTACCTGTACTAACTCTAGCGCGCTTGTTGCTGCAACATATATTTTCATCATTTTTGGATAAATAAAAAGAGCAGAATATTTTCGATTAAGTATTTGGTAAACTAATCCTTAATCATTAACCCTTCTCTTATTAGATGGACCTTTGCGTTGTGTGGATTTGTTGCATCACAGTTATATTGTAGCGAGCACGAGTGTGTTTGTGTGCGACCGGGCACACTGTGCGTGAACGGCTTATCGATTCGCCGACTAGCCGCGGGCGTATTTGTAAATGTGTGTGTCATACTTGCGTTCTAAGAAAGCAGTTAAACAGTCCAAAGAAAATATAAACTATCCGGACGTTTTCCAGAAGGTTCCCGAAAGTAAACAAAATAGTATTTAAAGGAAGAAACGATCGCCGAGAGGAGAAATAAATTGACCGTTGCAGAAGTGAATCCAGAAATAAATTGACAGTGATAGCAGTGAAATAAATAGCGCAGTGAATAGTGATATATCAACAGTAGTATAAATAAATCGAATAATTCATAACCTAAGTTTAGTAATAATTTAATAGTGTTTTTAATTTCTTTAACAATTAGTGTAAATAAATAGTTTTTGTCGTTATCAGTCTTGGAAGTAATTTTGTTAAACCCATGAACATTACAATATTCATAGTGAACCTGTTTGTTAAGAGTTAAGGTTCTTCAACTATCCTTATAAAAATGTAGTAGGTACATATATATGTTATGTGAAATAGAATTTAATTTGTTGTCCAATGTGCCATTAAATTCGTAATGTCTCTTTCTATAAACCCACATGCGTATGTATAGATATCGTAATGTTTTATAGAGCGATTATGGCCACATTTATTACGCCATTATCCAAGTAATATTTTACGGTTTGAGAGACGTTTCGTAACCCACAGTCCGGTTATATTGGTCGAACTTCTTATTAAACATGACATCCGGAAATGTCAGTACTATAAAATGGCCAGGGAATTAATTAATTATTGCGAAACCTACCGTAAAAAGATATCCAATTATTAAATCCGAATCCCCAGGGATGCCTATTGAACTTTTCCCGAGCACAATCGTTGTAGCCCATGCGCAATCCGCGTATATGTCTAGAATGCTGTCGTTTCTTAATCTGCAATTGAAACCGATGCTGTAACTACAACAATATACTGTAAATATTATCATTTTTAATCAAATGTGAGATGGTCTAGGACTAATGTTGGTACTAAAGGTAATGATAATAATTAAAATAATGAGGTAACCCAGTAGTTGTAGTTCATGTCTTACCATGAGTATAAAATATGCATGATTGAAGCTATATGATGTTTCAAATTCAATAAGGAACAATGCATTAGAGAATTAAGTTTTTGAATTAACATTACGCACTACAGATAAATAAAAATTGTTGCTGCTGTCAAACCTTCGCCGGGATTCGAACCCGATCCCCGGGTTTTACCCAGCTACCTACTGCTAGAGGTGACAGTAGCCACACCGACGGTACGTACCTAAGAATATAGGTTGCAGAATCGCCGAACCAATGTATAATCATTATTAATAATCAGATACTTTAAATTTTAATAGGTTTAATAACCTCAAATTATCGTCGGTCACCTCGTCGTAGCTTAGTGGTAGAGTACCTGTGCGTAAAACTAGGGGCACGGGTTCGATTCTCGGCGAAGGACTTAACAGCAGCAACAATTTTTGCTCATTAATTTGAGGTTATCTGTAGTGTGTAATGTTAATTTAAAGAATACCTTAACCCTACAAACATTCAAAGATCTCATTGTTAATAAAAAATGTTATTTTTACAATTATGAATGTAAAATTTATTTTAGAGGGTTGCTCGGAGTCATTTCGTTTTTTTTTTTGTGGAAATGAAAGACAGTTTTCGTATTATAAACTAGGGGCACGGGTTCGATTCTCGGCGAAGGACTTAACAGCAGCAACAATTTTTGCTCATTAATTTGAGGTTATCTGTAGTGTGTAATGTTAATTTAAAGAATACCTTAACCCTACAAACATTCAAAGATCTCATTGTTAATAAAAAATGTTATTTTTACAATTATGAATGTAAAATTTATTTTAGAGGGTTGCTCGGAGTCATTTCGTTTTTTTTTTTGGAAATGAAAGACAGTTTTCGTATAATAAACAAATACTTTATTAAATTATATATTGACCGTTCTGGTCCAACACCTTTTGCCATCTTTCTGGTAGTAGCATAATTCCACGCTCATAAAATTTTTGGTCTTTGCTGGCAAAAAACTGATCGAGGAGGTTTTTGACCTCCTCATTTGAGGTGAAGGTTTTACCGTCTAAAAAATTTTGGAGTGACCGGAACAAATAATAATCCGATGGTGCCAGGTCTGGAGAATATGGTGGGTGTAGCATTGTATCCCATTCAAGCTGTAAAAGCTTTTGGCGAGTGACCAAACTTGTGTGAGGTCTCGCGTTGTCTTGGTGAAACACTACACCTTTCCTGTTGATTAGTTCTGACCTTTTCTGTTGAAGTGCATCATTCAGTTTGTCCAGCTGATGACAGTAGACTTCCGAATTAATCGTTGTGTTATCCGGTAAAAGCTCAAAAAAAAAAAACGATTCCTTTAAAATCCCACCAAACAGACAGCATCACCTTTTTTAGGTGAATATTTTGGTGAAGTTGGGTGCAAAAGAATACAATTAAATCCTCTGTCGGGAAAAAACGAAATGACTTTCCGAACAACCCTATATTACTCTATAATGAAAACTCATGCTGTTAAATCAAATCAATATTATCAAACATCAAAATCAATTTAAATATTTCATTCTTTAATCATTTTGTATAGACCCCAAAAACCTTATGTAGGGTAAATAGCCAAAAAAGAATTAATATACAGGATGTTCTCTTTCAAACGTGGATTTGGTACGTTACGACCTGAATCAACACCCCGTATATATAAAAATCTAAAATAAATCATAGTTTGCATTACCCCCACATCAGTTGCCACTTGAAATCACTGCTGAATTATGGTGTATGTACTTAAAAAGTATTTGGAATTTGTGTGCAAGACCACGAACATCATAAAAGTGTGCAAACGTTGAATAAGTCTCGATAATGTCTTACCCAATTGCAACTTGATGCCAAAGACCGTCGGACATGGTCATTGGTATTCTGATTACATCGGTTCCGTTCGATGAGGCAAGCACAATCTTGATGTCCGGTCCTGCGACTTCCAATGAAAAATAAGTATCCTGCCTTCTTTTCGATCGTAGACTAAGAACGGTGCCAAAATTGTTCTGTATCTGAAAATAAATTGGCGGATTCGTATTATGTGTCGACAAATCCGATGTTATTGTAGAAATAATACCTTTGTACGACAATATCGATAAAATGTTTATCTACTCAATTCTGATACGTTTCGTTATTTTACGGTAACATTATCATTCTTGTGGCGCCTGACAGACTAACATTTTTACAAAAAAGCATTTTACATTCAAAGTAATCGCTACGAAAATAATCTCATAATACCCAATCAAAATTGTTAGGAAAAATCATATTAAGGTTAGGTTGAGTTAGGCTGTTACTTTCTCTTTCTTCGTGCATTTCGACGAACTAATAGTTTAACTAATCATCAGTCCTAAGACTGGTTGGACACGCGTCTCCACTCTTTCCTATCCTGAACTAATCTTCGCATCTCCCTAAAACTAGAACACTCCACAAGCTTAACTATTTGCGAACAGTAATATAATCTAGGTCTTCCTCTACCCCTCCTAACTTCCGTTTCTGCCTCTAATATGTCTCTGACTACACCTTACGCCTGAGAAGGTGTCCTACTTACTGTTCGTTTCAAGCAGTTGGAGATATGCCCTTCCCTTTATTAGAATGCGCCGTAGCATAATTCCAAATTCAATCATATTTGTCTGCGGAGCTCATTTCTCCACCGATCATCGAGCGAGAACCAGACAAAAGTGTACAGTACCATTTGCAAAATTATTTAAACTGCCTCGTTAAAATTTAAGAATATGCTTTATTTAAAAGCATATTTAGCCAAAAATAATAACAAGTGAATTAACTTAACGTTCTACACACCTATAAAACTTTTGCTTTGTTTTCTATTGTTAATTTATATACATTTTTGTTTTAAGAAATTGCTAAACATTTTCGTCTAGTACTGTACAGTTCTAGCCGATCTCCTAAGACCGCCCATCGAGAGCTCTGCTCGTTCAAGCTTGTTCCAACTATTTCTGTCTTGCTCACGCCTAGTGTGTATTCTTTTTATCTTCGCGCAGATTTCTTCAAGGTCACAATTCTAACAAATTGAAATGGACTGTACCTATCTCGTCTATTTCTTATTGACTTCCATATAGTCCTCTGTTCTCTTACTCTTTCTAATACCTCTTCATTTCTAACCTTCTCTATCCACGGTATCCTCATCATTCGCCGGTAAAACTACGTTTCGAGCGCTTCTAACCTTTGCTTTTGCACTCATACAGCGCCGCGCTCCAAACATGCACATTTAACAATTTTTTTCGAATTTCTAAATTAATCGTTCGCGGGCACAGAAGTGACTTCTTTTTATTAACCCTGCACTATCATCTGCTTTATTTCCCTGCTACTCCTTCTGTCCTGACTTATCTGACTTCGTAGGTACCAAAAATCAGCCACCTCTTTTAATATTTCGTCTCCTATCTTTACATTCGCTCTTTTTTTACTTTTTCTGTCCTTGCATACTTTTCCGGATAAGGATTTAATATTTAAAATAATCTTATAATAATCTTCATTAGTAAGCAATTAAAACACAAAGTTGTTGGAAAATTAAGTTAGTTTGGATTCGGCTGTAACTTCATTCTTCTGGCATATTGACAGGCTAATATTTTAACGAAAAATAATTTAACATTCAAAATAATCTCATAGTTATCATCATTCGTAAACAATTAAGCCACTAACTAAAAACAATATCGTCTAATTCCCATTATTATATGTATAAAGCAAGCAAATAAGAAGAATCTTTAGATTAAATTAGCAACCAACAACAAAATGCAACGATTGAAATTTCATAAGCAAATAAAACAAGAACTGCACCATCATTATTACCAAGGTCCATCTCCAATTAGGATGTTGACTTGTCGACATAGATAGAAAGTCGTTGAATAATTGGTTCGCACACAATCTCTTTATAAAGTTACTATACGGAGTATAACCATAGTCTACATTAATTTATTTAACAAGTGAATCAGTGGTTTATCATGTCAATGAAACGAAGTCTGCTTCTCAAACCGATTGTAATTATTTTCACCACAATAAATAGAAGTTTGATTATTGACGATTATTGCAGCTCTAAGATAAAACTAATAAAATAGTCATTTTACTCAAATAAACACTTCTATATTGTGAATTTTTGGTTTTAGTTACAATTATTACAGTCCAACAAGTTTTTATAAGTACCCTAATTTCATTGGTAACGATACAATACTACAATAAACGTTCATGGAATCATATCGTGACTTCACCCATCAGCGTATTGAGTAGTAAAATTGAAATGTTGTGGAATTGTTTGCTGTGTAAACGTAAAACCCTCGGTATTATTTTTTGTCGCTTTTCCGTCAAATGTTTGTTTTTTCTTATTAACGATCTCCACAAGATCCAGAAGACTCTTTCTTTGGTGCTCCGTCATATTGGAACAGAGGAGTTGGTACCACTCTGGATCAGATTTTTCCAAATTTTCCATCGTCTCTTTAAACACTATAAACTCTTCCATTTCTTTTCCTTTGTCATCTACCACCGTTTCATAGGACTCCAATAACGTTTCATCATCCATGTCATAATCCGAACTGCTGTTGTCCGAATCATCATCCATATCGAGACTTTTACTCTTCAATACTTCCAACGATATCCGTTCTAAATATTGTTGACCTTTATCTTCCACATCATCTTCGTCAGAATTGAGATCTTCAAATGCTTCAGTTTCATCGTTTACGTCATTATAGTCCTCATCCATTTCCTCGCTGTCCAAATTGTGTTTCCTTGTGGAATACGCTCTTTGCAATCCATCAAAGAGGACGACAAACGTTGCCATGATATTGGAAGCTATTGTTTCAACAAATTTTGGCCTGTTGGACATTGAGACGAGTTTAGAAAGGGCCAACATGCACATCTTTCTGTCATGGATCCCACTGAAGTCGTCAATGCTAGCCAACCACCCATTCATAAAGTAGGTTGCAAATGTTGGAATATTGTCAACGATGGTGAAAAACTGATGGGGATCGTGATACACTAATGCTATAAGAACTAGTAGACACATTCCTCGTACGTCTTCGGAAGTTTCACGAAGAAGTCGTGAGGCAACAACTTCAGTTATCACAGGTATAACAATTGATAAGCGTTCTCTGCATTGAAGAACTAACACTTCCAAAAGTTTAGCTGCGTGTGTGGTAAGTTCATCATCATCCTCTTCCTTGATTAAAATGTACTTGCACATTTCAACTACCGCATGCAATCGGTTGGCATCTTCTAAAAATCCGTTTGTATCAATCACAATAAAATTGTGCAATGTTGGCATCATATCAATGAAATACTTGGTACCATCTTCTAAAAATATTTGGTACAACATGTCAAAAATTTTCCACATATCCCTGGTTATTCGCCTACTCGTAAGCTCCGTGAGAAGATTGAGTGCATCGTCGAAAAAATCGTACGATTTGTTTTGCAGGATCTGATTAACGACTGGTATTATTGGAGGTTCTAGAAGTGAATGGATGTCTGGCTTTTCGTCTAACACTGTCAAGAGTGTTTCCATTGTGCTTAGTAATTCTTTAGCAGTTAGAGCTTTGTCTTCCAAAGCTTCTTCAGTGCTCGAAAGAACCAAAAAGGTATCCGACAACTGCTTACACAATTCCACTGCAATAGGAATAAGTTGAGGCGTGAATACGTAAACAAGTTTGTTCATGGTTTCTGAAACGTCTTCGTTTGCCGTTTCTCGTATTAAATTAAGCAGTTGGAGAGCAACCTGCTTGACGTATGTTTCAATCACTTTGTGGGATCTGTTTTGATGGCTCAATAGCATCTGAATGGCTGTAGCTGCCTGTATTTTTACTGGTAATTCCCGATCCTGGATCAAAGTTTCGACAGTATATTGAACGGCGTCGAAAAGGACGCTCTCAGATTGGAATCGGTATTGGCTGTAATATTGCACCATCCAGCAGGCCCTTGCCCGCAAATGACCCTGAGGGCTTCGGAATTCCGGAAAAACGTATTTGACGAAAATATTGTCTATTTCGTTGCAAAGCCCTCTTTTCCTGATAAGCACATCAGAAACACTGCCCAACATCAAGAGCGCTCCGTCCTTTTGAAACGGCTGAACGTCAGGGCTTTCAAGAACTTGAAACAAGAATTGCAAAGTGTTTTGCAACACACCTTTGCGTTTTTTACATGAGGTGTTGAGTAGGTATTGCGCTGCGAATACCGGTGAGTCGTAACACTCGAACACATCAAATTTTAGTCTGATATACTTGAGTGGGTCAGACTTCCAAAGTCTATTGTCTTTTGCGGTATAGTTCAAAAGTGGAAATATAATGTCTTCCACTAAAAACTTGATGTGCTTTTTAATGGTCTTCCATGTGTATGAGTGCAACAGGCCCTTGTTAATGTACGAAAGCATCAAATGAAGGACACGTGGTGGTAACCAATTATTATTTTTGTACAAATCTAATTGCCGGAAGATGACTTCAAGGACATCGTTGCTGAACGTTGCCAAGTACCACGCTGCAAATTTTTCGTATTCCTTTGAAACGTTACCAGGAGATCCATATCGTTCGAACATGCGATATAAGATGTGTATGGCCCACTTTTTAGTTTTCCACCAGGCCAATTTAGGTCTATCTTCCTCATCACAATTAAAGACTTCTAAATGTGATGGACGATCGATTATAGCCATGCACATTTTCATCCACTGAGCAAAAAGCGTTTCATCCAATATTTCATAAGGAAAATTGTATTGTGTCAATGAAAAATATATTTTGAGGCATGTCTTTTGAATAAGAGCACTTGTCTCTGATAGATCCGACATGTATTGGCACAACTTTGAATATATCTGTGGTAATAAGGTCTTCATGGGTGTTTCCAGTGGCTTGCGATCGTCTTGTCTTTTGGATTCGAAGAATTTAGTTAATTGGTACAAACTGAGCAAAGCTCCATAAACGGAATTGGCTTCAGAACGGATCATAAACTCATTGATTTGGTCTATAAATCTGGTCCAAATTGCGGGGAAGTCCTGTTTGATAACTTGACTAAGGCATGTACACAATTGATTTCTTACCAAATCTGGAGAGTGCACTACACTAGCAATCAATGATTCTCTTATTATATATTTATCATCGTCGGTTACAACGGTTTTGGATTTAAGATCTTCGTTACTTGAGTCGAATTTCCAATTTTGGCAAATGAAGTTCTTAAAGTAGACGGCACCAGCTTGACGAACGGACAGGTCCATTTCTCTCAGCATTATTGTTTTTAGAAGTAGAGGAGCAAATCCGGGGACTTTTTGGATTTTATTCAGTTGTTCTTCAGCCGATTTGCGTCGATTCGGATCTAACGTTAATCTTAACAAATCTACTAAGCACTCACTATCCATTTTGTTATGTATTTAAATACAAAAATTTGAATGTGGAGAAGATTAACGGTGTTGTCTCATTTATATTATTCTAAATCTTGAATTGTCAACTTGGCATACCAAGTAATTGTTTTTCCTAAAGTACCTACTCATATAACTTGATTTTTTTGAACATTTGCATGTGAAATTATTACATGTACTTCTTCGGCCACCCGGTACAATAAAATAAACATTCATGAATGTCAACAAGCATTCTGGGCGTTCGCGTGACTCTAATTATTTTGACAACAAATGGAAGGCAGGAAGAAGTGGTTTATTTTTACTTACCTCACCTCCTCGGGCGGTTCTCAATGTGACGAACAGGGCAAATTGTTTCGGTAGCCATCTTCCGTCCACGAAAGGAAACATATCGGGAGATGGTATCCACATGTACGAATCGAGTTTGAAGTTCCACGCGTTCGGTCGATCTGAATAGTGTTGCCAGCTGTTCTTCGAAGGGTGGAAAAATTTGCTCTTGCCAATTTCGAGGGGATTCACCAGGCCGTTACATCTGGTATCAAGTATATACAGGGTGATTCACCAAATGTTGGAAAGTCGTCTAATTTTGGAAACTTTTTTGATTCAATCTTTTTTGAGTGATAAGAACATATAAAATAATTCGAAGTGGTTTGTATTCTGTCAGAGGTACCAGACGCGGATCGCGATTTCGATCTTGTTGGATCTCATCAGCGCGTCGCAGACAGCTCCGACAGAACACAGACCAACTTTTACCTGCTCTCTTAACAGCGCGTTTTAGAAAATACCACAAATGGCGCGGTAAACGCCATCTGTAGTACGATGCTACATTTTAGGATTACGTAAAGTTGGTCTGTGTTTTGTCGGAGCTGTCTGCGACGCGCTGATGAGATCCAAAAGGATACGTAATCCTAAAATGTGGCATCGTACTACAGATGGCGTTTACCGCGCCATTTGTAGTATTTTCTAAAACGCGCTGTTAACACAGCAGGTAAAAGTTGGTCTGTGTTCTTTCGGAGCTGCCTGATGAGATCCAAAAAGTTCGAATTCGCGATCGTCGTCTGGCAGTTTTGACAGAATACAAGACCACTTCGGATTATTTTATTCGATTACGGTAACGTGCCTATCACGTTGAGGTTAGCTACGCCGGGATTCGTTTCAGCAAGTAGATATCCATTACAGCGCGTTTTAGCAAATACCACAAATGGCGCGGTAAACGCCATCTGTAGTACGATGCTACATTTTAGGATTACGTATGCTCCAATAAGGTCCATTTAAATATATGGATATCTACTTGATGAAACGAATCCCGGCGCAGCTAACCTCAACGTGATAGGCACGTTACCATAATTGAACAAAATAATTCGAAGTGGTCTGTATTCTGTCGAAGCTGCTAGACGCGGATCGCGATTTCGATTTTTTTGGATCTCATCAGCGCATCGCGGACAACGTGCCTATCACGTTGAGGTTAGCTACGCCGGGATTCGTTTCAGCAAGTAGATACCTATATATTTAAATGGACTTTGTTGGAGCATACGTAATCCTAAAATGTAGCATCGTACTACAGATGGCGTTTACCGCGCCATTTGTGGTACTTTCGATAAGAACATACTTTAATATTTATTTTGTACCTAGGAGGATATGATGACCCAAGGTTATGATAATTCCCTTAATGGACCACACTTCTTTTTTGTTAATGTTTTGAATTATATTGGGATATCCAATTATGTTTCAAGACTCAAAAGGGTTAAACGGTGAGGAAATAAAATTGAGAATATTATAAATAAAATGTGAGTAATATTGAGTAAATGTTCTGAAAATTACATACATACTCGAACAGGTTGCACTGTCTCTCTTCTATATTATAACCGAAGCACTGTTTTCTGAAACATCTTCTAGTACGTCTCTGTATCCCTGATCCACAAGAAATCGAGCAAGATGACCAATCAGACCAATTGCTCCAACCTGATGATTAAAAGGGTGTGTTGATAGATCTTCCGTTGAGTGTTATTTTTTCAAAGGTTGCATTAAAAAATATCATTTCAACTGGTTTATACCAGAATGTCGAATTAATAGTTAATAATGATTCACAGAATTGAACAAAATGTTTCGAATCAAGTGATAACAATATATATTGTAATGTAGATAAAACAAAGTCACTCTGAGGAAAATGCGGCTCTGTACGATAGTCCAGAAATAGGTTTGGACATTATATACAACATCTCTTATTACTTTACCTCAGTATTCAAAGTATCAAATCAATTAACAGAATCTACAGAACAGTCAATAAGTACTTAGTAAAAATACAATAAAATACAGAGCGTAACAGAAATAAGTAGAGCTTGAAGGAGGTAATAGGGCACTCTACAACAAGAAAATTATGTAAATGTCTATGTCCGAATGTCCACTCGAACATGGTTAAAAGACATTCGATAACCGTCATTATTTACGTTCTCCTTCGATGTAGCTTCAGAGTTTTAATCCTAGTTCGCTATTCTTGGACACCTACGTTACTAATTTACGCGCAGGACCGGTTTAGGATGGTAAATTATTACGTTTTTATTAAAAAAAATTTTGCCCTTCACCATGCTATTCCTTATGGCATCCAGTATATACCCTCCGCCGCTCCGCATTTATTTCTGTTGCACCCTGTAGACGACCAATATAAAACGCAAACGAGAATGGAATCATAAGCAAATCCCGAGCACCCACGAGATTTTTTTAAAGTCGACGTCCCTGTCGTTAATATTAATATTTTATTATAAATATGTTTACAAGAGGTACCTACTGCATTATGATTAACACATGTAGATAGTAAAAGATGATTGATAACAACGGAAATGTACCTGTTTGTCGCCAGGTGTACGTACCTAACGTTTTCCAGATGTTTTCCTCTTCCTTTTCGCTCCATTTGATTAACGAAAGCCCTGAAACGATGTCCTCCCTCCTCTTGCAAAACACAATGAAATCTAGGATTGGGCCGTCAGCGCAATCTTCCAGCGTAATGTCGTTCCCTTCGAATGTTATATTTACTTGTCTGCAATTAAGTTTGTTTCAAAGGAATTCTAACAAACGCGTTTTCGTGTTGCAAGGATTTCATTCTAATTCGGTTTTGTTTGTTTGTATCCCTGTTTCTGGCAGATAGTGCAAATTCGTGTAACTTATGGTAATTTAAATGTAAAAAGCTTTCATCTGCTGCTTCTCTAAATAATGGAACAGTTACTTTGTTTACTGATACAGTGACAAATAAACAGCCAGACTGAAAAAATAATACAAACACAAATTTTTAATACCAAAAAGAAAATCAAATTGTAATTCCCACTTTCTGTTTCCTTGGCTCTTAAAATTTTCCCAATTTGGAAGTAAGTCTATATTAATTCGATACTTCATTTGAGTCGCTGGTGTTCGGTAATTGGGGTGGTTGTGGTTTGGCATTGCAAGCAATAGGACCAGCACTACACTGTTGACGACATAATTGAGAACATCATCGAAAAAACAATGTTCTGGGTTCAAAAATAAATTTATTGGATGTAGTTGGGGTTCAGGCATGGGGTAAAAGGTGTGAAGGTGAAATATATTTCCATTTAATTGGAGGACAAACTTCACCTCATCCCAGCAGTAGATTGAGGTTTTAAAGGATGATAAAAGTTGGTTATTAATGTATATCCCTAGATGGCGATCAGGCCAATAAACAGAGTTCAGCGATATTTCCCCTGAAATTAGTTTGGAGTCAGACATGTGACGGAGAAGTAGAGGTGAAAATTAATTTCCACATATATGGAGGAGAAATTTCATCCCATAGGAGGATGAAATTGCGTAGGATGGTAAAGTTGTGTTAGTAACGTATCTCCTCGTTGGAATTAGTTGGTGTTCTGGCATAGAGCGGAAAGGTCAAGGTGATAAGTTTCTCCTCTATTAAGTGGATGTAAAATCTCATCCATCCTCGTAGGAGGTTGGAATGGTGAAGGACGATAAAGTTACTATAGTGAATTCCCACCGGAATTAGATGGTGGTCAGATCTACAAGTGGAGTTCGAATATATTTCCTTTGAACGGAGTCGGTCATGTGGCTGAGAGGTGGACGTGAAATTTCTCTCCACTTATGTGGAGGTGTAATTTCATCTCATCTCCGTAGCATGTTGGAATTGCAGAGGATGGTGAAGTAGCGTTAATAAAGTATATCGTCTTTGGAATTTTTTGGGCTTCTGGCATGGAGCGGAGAGGTGAAGGTGAAGTTTCTCCTACGTAACGTGGAGGTAAAATTTCACCTCATCCTAGAAAGAGAGTGGAGAGCTTATGGATAATGAAGAGGGTTTTTACAGTTGGGATTCTGACATGGAGCGGAGAAGTGAAGGTGAAGTTTCTCCTCCGTAACGTAAAGGTAAAATTTCACCTCATCCTAGAAAGAGAGCGGAGAGGTTATAGATAATGAAGGGGGTTTTTACAGTTGGGATTCTGCCATGGAGCGGAGAAGTGAAGGTGAAGTTTCTCCTCCGTAACGTNCTACACTGTTGACGACATAATTGAGAACATCATCGAAAAAACAATGTTCTGGGTTCAAAAATAAACTTATTGGATGTAGTTGGGGTTCAGGCATGTGGTAAAAGGTGTGAAGATGAAATATATTTCCATTTAAGTGGACGACTAACTTCACCTCATCCTAGCAGTAGATTGAGGCTTTAAAGGATGATAAAAGTTGGTTCTTAAAGTATATCCCTAGATGGCGATCAGGCCAATAAATGGAGTTCAGCGATATTTCCCCTGAAATTAGTTTGGAGTCAGACATGTGATGGAGAAGTAGAGGTGAAAATTAATCTCTACGTATATGGAGGAGAAATTTCATCCCATAGGGGGTTGAAATTGCGTGGGATGGTACAGTAGTTTTAATAACGTAACTCTTCGTTGGAATTAGTTGGTGTTCTGGCATAGAGCGGAAAGGTCAAGGTGAAGTTTCTCCTTTATTAAGTGGATGTAAAATCTCACTCATCCTCGTAGGAGGTTGGAATGATGAAGAGCGATAAAGGAGGTAACCACAGTGAATTCCTATCGGAATTAGATGGTGGTCAGGTCGACAAGTGGAGTTCGAGTATATTTCCTTTGAACGGAGTCATGTGTGAGAGGACGTGAAATTTCTCTCCAATTATGTGGAGGTGTAATTTCGTCCGATCTCCGTAGGAGGTTGGGATTATAAAGTATGGTAAGTAGTGTCAATAAAGTATATCATCTTCAGAATTTGTTGTAGTTCTGGCATAGAGCGGAGAGGTGAAGATAAAGTTTCTCCTCACATTAGTGGAGGTAAAATTTCATCTCGTACTCGTAGGAGTTTGGGATTTCAAAGGATGGTGAAGTAGCGTTAATAAAGTATATCGTCTTCGGAATTTATTGTAGTTCTGGCATAGAGCGGAGAGGTGAAGATGAAGTTTCTCCTCTGTAAAGTGTAGATAAAATTTCACCTTATTCTCGAAGGAGATTGGAGAGGTTATGGATAATGAAGGGGCTTTTTACAGTACATTCCCATCAGAATTGGATGGTGGTTAGGTCTACAAGCAGAGTTCGAATATATTTCCCTTAGAATTAGTACGGAGTCGGGCATGTGGCTGAGAGGTGGAGTTGAAATTTCTCTACATTTATGTGGAGGTGTGACTCTATCTCATCCCCGTAGGAGGTTGGAATTACAGAGGATGGTGAAGTAGCGTTAATAAAGTATTTAGTCTTCGGAATTTTTTGGGCTTCTGGCATGGAGCGGAGAGGTGAAGGTGAAGTTTTTCCTCTGTAACGGGGAGGTAAAATTTCACCTCATCCCAGAAAGAGAGTGGAGAGGCTATGGATAATGAAGGGGGTTTTTACAGTTGGGGTTCTGGCATGGAGCGGAGAGGTGAAGGTGAAGTTTCTCCTCCGTAACGAGGAGGTAAAATTTCACCTCATCCTAGAAAGAGAGTGGAGAGGTTATGGATCATGAAGGGGATTTTTACAGTTGGGGTTCTGGCATGGAGCGGAGAAGTGAAGGTGAAGTTTCTCCTCCGTAACGTGGAGGTAAAATTTCACCTCATCCTAGAAAGAGAGTGGAGAGCTTATGGATAATGAAGGGGGTTTTTACAGTTGGGATTCTGACATGGAGCGGAGAGGTGTAGATGAAATTTCTCCTCACATTAGTGGAGGTAAAATTATACCCCATTCTCGTAGGAGGTTGGAATGGTTAAAGATGATAAAGGAGGTTACTACAGTGAATTCACATCGGAATTAGTTGGCGATCATTCCTGAGAGCGGAGTTCGAATATTCTCCTTGAAATTAATTCGAATTCGGGCATGTGATAGGGGAGGTGAAGTAGCGTTAATAAAATACATCCAAGTTAGAATTAGTTGGAGTTCTGACACCAAGCGAAGAGGTGAAAGTGAAGTTCATGCTCGCTTAAGTAGAAATAAAACTTCACTTCATCCTCGAAGGAGGTTGGAAAGGTGATGGATGATAAAGAGGGCTACAAGCGAGGTTCGAGTATATTCCCCTCTACAGTTTTAGGTAGTATGGAGTTTGATTTCTATTTAAAACGGAGGGGTATAATTGCAGGGGATGGGGGTGAAAAAACAAAAATGTAAAAAACGGAAGTAATGCAACCTAACCCAACCCTTATCCGTTTTGACTTTAAATCCCATTCTCAGTCAGTCATGTATCACGATATTGATTTTTACCAAAAATTATAAGGGATTTCAAGACTACTGCGCTAAGAAAATATCTTTCTCAATTTAAACTAATGTGGCGAAATAACTCTTATTGTTTTTTTGTGTAAATGTTTTTTCTAATTTTTCCCTTTCAAATAATATTTCATTTCAAATATTAATTCACTTCAAATATTATTTCAATTCATTTCAATTTCTTATCTTGTAAATACTTTGGTTTCCTTTCAATCTAAACTCTTTTGTTCTTTCAATCACTTTTACCCAGAATTCCAACTTCAACCATACCTGCATGCACTCGCATACTAATATCTGGTTTTACCCTTAATTGCTTTCTCTTGAATTCTGTACTATCTAATTCTGTGTATTCCTACAAACTAGTGTCTTCACCCTCTCTCTCGCTACTTTTCCTTTTAGAACATTCTATCAAAATTACTAACAACCTTATCATATCTCAAGACAGTCTCTCGTCTACCGTTTCTAACATTCGTAAGTGCTTTTATCTATATTGTTTTGATTTTATTGTTGTTGTCTTTGGTATTAATATTGTTGTTATCTTGTTCTTTTTATCACTTTGTTCTCGTTTGTATGTTTCACTCCTTGTGCCTTTTTGTTACCTTTGTTTTCGTTTGTTATTGTTACAAATTGTTATTTGTTATTAGTGTTTTCTTGGTATTTAAATAATATACACCAAAAGACACTAAACTAGTATTTTACTTTAAACAAGAATAAAAATAATCAGCGTTCATGCGTGAAATATTTCTAATCCAGGAATACCAATTTTCAGTGATTATGTTTTTAAAGACTAAAGTGTGTTGCCCTTTTGGGAATTTTAGAATTTCGAAAAAGTACGCCGCATACATATGGGAATCTTAATAGTTAACAGAAATATCTTTTATTTTCAACAATTGACATAACTATAATGATCTTAGTTGTCTTATCTTTCAATTAAGTAAATCACAATGGAGTGGAGTGTATTAAATTGAAATATTCAAAAGTTGCAACCTGCTTCTTTCTTATCGACAAGTAATTCAATCCACCACCCTTTAAAACCTCTTTCAAATGCATATTATTTATTTGTGTTTCCACGCGTCTGTTAACGTTCACTTCAAAGTTGTAACTGCTTCTTTAAACTTTCATAACTGATATTTAATCGATTGTCGTTTATTCTATATGACTATATCCGGAGCTTCTATAAATGGTAACAAAGAAATGGTGGAATTCACATATGAAAACTCAAAAACAGAAATACTCATATCTCTATTTAAATTTTAAAGGCAGTCAGATAGGAAAATATTTCAAGGCCCTTATTCTTCACAAACTGATACAAAATTAATGTGCTTTCTCTTTTAAATATGAAATTTGGATGTTAAAGTACAGAATAATATATGTAGATATAAAAAACATTCGTGTGGTTTAATATTAATTTAACATTTCCTATTAAATTTAGCTACTAGGGACTTTTAATACAAAATAAAGAAAAAAAATAATAACTTTTTTAGAGTAACTAGAGCCTATTGTACTTTTAAAGAGCCTTCGGTGTTTTTAAATTCTTCTTTTAGTAATTTCAAATAATTTATCTGACATAACTTACTTCCCATACACTTTATCTCATAGGCTAACAGCAAGCTTTTTATGACTTTATCTGTGGTTATTTCTTTTTGTTTAAACAATTCAATAAATTCTTAGAAGTTCATAAGCCAATTGGTTTTTCGTTGGTAATTCTTTTACTAGGTTCTCTTCAACATGTTAATCTATATATATAAAAGAAAGTCGTGTTAGTTACTTCACTTATAACTTAAGAACGGCTGAACCGATTTGGCTGAAAATTGATGGGGAGGTATCTTACAACCGGGAGAAGGACATAGGATACTTTTTATCACTTTCCACGAGAAAAATGTGGTATATGTAAACGCAACTGACATGGAATGACAAAACGAAATTGACAGCAAAACAAAAAATTTATCAGTCAAAACATCAGTCTAGCCTTTCATTTGTTAAGATTGCATGTTTGTTTTTGGTTCGATTTACTTGAAATTGATTAAAAAATTCAATCTCTGTTGGGGGGGATGAGTGGTGAAGAGGAGTTGCAATGTTTAAATGGAACATATATTATTTGTGATCAGATTTACTTGAAACTTTGTTTTAATGGTCTCTCATTTAATTTCTGAAAGATCTATCTCGACAATTTAAAAAAGGGAAAGGTGTTGCAATTTTTGTTTGGGACATACTTTATTTATGGTTGAATTTACTTGAAACTTGGTATATATGCTGTTTGATATTATTAATCAAATGAAAAGAGGTTGCAACGTTTCCATGGGCTACATTTTATTTGTACTCGGATTTACTCGACGGTTGCTCATTGTTGAAATTAAGCAAATACGTGTTTTGGCAATTTTTAAAAATCAACCCTTAAGGATGAAATGTTGTTGCTACGTTTGTATTTGAAAGATGGCGACATTACACAAAATTAAAACGTTGTAAGGGTGAATTGGGAGCTAAAAGGTTTTATGGAGAAAGAATATTAATTTTTGGGAGGGAAGCCGCGGGGAAAAGCTAGTTCTTTAATAAATAAATATAATTTACTAAAATAAAAATTCATTCAACCAAATATAGTGTACATAATGGTTTTTATAGTGAACATATTCTCCCGTAAAACAATTTTTATATCAAAATAGCATGCGGGATTGTTGTAGGTAAACAGGTACCCGTTTTATTTTGTTTTTTGCTAGCAAACTCACCGAAATCCCAATTCATGTTCAGACTTGTAAACATTAAGTACATCGAAAGCCGAATGTTCGATTCCATGTTCTTTTTTATTATTAGTAACGAAAACCGGCAACGACATGTAACCGCGAAAAACAATTTGCGACATGTTTAGTCTTTCCTCTAAGTCCTCCGCATTTTTCGCGGATTTCTCCAGGAAACAACAGAAACTTTTCTCTCCCAATAGTCCTAACAAAATCCAAACGATCTTTGGTAACTTTCCGCACATTTTTACTCGCCAATTTCCCGACGTACGAACGGGATGATTTTCGCAAACGCCGGACGTGCTGCTTTTCTTCGGCAAAAGCTCGCACTGAACCGGGATTTCGGAGTCTGATGAAGACGCGAAACGACCCTTCCACGCGCGCGCGAAACCAAATGGACCAAGAATGCAAATAAAAGTTTCCGCTGCGCTTGCAAACGATAAACACTAGAATTAAATGAACTGATACTTTTGCCAAATGGATTGTGAAGATCTGAAAGTTTACAAACGTAACCAGATGATAAAACGCCCCTAACAAAGGAATTTAGCCATTGCTTTGACTAAAGACTCAAATAAAACCTTAAAATCACCAACAAATAATCGTCACAAGTTGCTTTATGTTATTGGATTTATTGATCATCATTACCATAAGGTAGTCAGTCGTATGACTGGTTAAACACAAACCTCTACGCTTTCTTATCATGAGCTACTCTTCGTATTTCCCTGAAACTAGAACATCGCAGATCCGTAACTATTTGTCAGCATTAATCTAATTCATGTGGATCTACCTCAACTCCTCGTATTAACTCCTGTTTCTGCTTCTAATATGTGTTTTACTAGCCCATCATGCTTGAGAAGGTGTCCTACCAACCTACATTGCCTCCATAACGCTCTTTGTTCTCCTATTTTTTTTTAATGCCTTCTCATTTCCACGGTATCCTCACCAATCACCTGTAACACCACATTTCAATCGTTTTCAACCTCTTCTTTTCTACCGCCTTCACTGTCCACGATTTCGCACCCTTATAGAACTGTGCTTCAGACCTACACCTTTAACAATCTTCGCGAGCATAAAAGTGACTCCTTTCTGTTAAAAGCTACTCAACCCTGCACTATTCTTTGTTTGAAATTTCTATTGCTCCCACCATCCTGAATTATCCTATATAGGGAATCAGGGACTAATTTTTCATCTACTATCATAATATTCATTCATTCATGTTTCACATCCATGTAGAACCGTGTATTATGTGGAATGTGGATGACGTAAAGGCAATGTCTCTATAATATTACTGTAGGTACAATTCCTCTCAACATTAGAATTACCTCCAACCTCACTCACCCTAATGGGATTAATATAACTATTACATTAACTTGCTAAGTCTATAATTTACTATTTATTGCTAGTATTAGTTAACCATACCATTAAAAACTAAAAAGGGTACAACTTTTTATTTCGTTATACATATTACTTTTTGAAGTGAAACTTCTATATAGACGGGGGGTATTACGATTTTCTCTGTCACGAAAAAGCTGTACGAGCGAGTGGAGAGGGGGAGAGAAAGGCTTGCGGCGACGGAGAGAGGGCAATGACTGCATTAGAAGGATATAATACGCAGTCGCGCGGAGAGCGGTGAGTCCGCTAGGGTCACGGCGGCGTGTGCTGTGCTCAGCTGTTGTTTTTTTACCTCTGCGATCCGTGTAAAAACCAAATCATAATTTACAGTAAACCTGCGAAAACGAAATGTGTGTTGGGACACATAGTAGAAGTGAAACTTCAACGGACAAGTAGAAAAACGAATGGCAACGGACAAGTAGAAAAACGAATGGCAACGGACAAGTGGAAAAACGAATCGCAACAAAATTTTTACTTCAAGTTTTACGGGCAGATTGTTGTTATACTAGTTAATATACTTGTCCAATTTGAAAACCTGCCCGTAAAACTTCAAGTATAAATTTTGTTGCGATTCGTTTTTCCACTTGTTTCATTTCTACTATGTGTCCTAGCATACATTTCATTTTTAAAATATTGTATTAGGTATGTACAATACTTAAAATGTTTTGCCTGAACTTTTAATATCATTAAAGGGCCCCTATCGTTTTATTCTTAGCTTATCACAATATTAATCAATCGAAATCGAATCAAATTTCGACATAACGTGTAAATTGCTTTTCGATTTTTTGATAAACATCCGATGTCGTTGACACACTATTGTAAAAGAAGAATCTCGTTACAAACTAGTAACGAATTTTCTTTCAGGAAATTCTCATCCTCAGTTTTCACTTCATGTAGATACTATACTGCCGTATAGGCACCTATTCACTTCAGTGACCCTTTTGACCCACTTTGCTCAACTATATGAGAGCCCTTACCAATTTTTGCGCTGTTTGAAAAATTATCTGAAAGCTTTCCGACTCGCTACAATTTAAAACACTCTCTCGTTAAATTTAATCAAGAAAGAGGCATTATACTAAAACCAGTTTTTTTATTTTAGGTGAGATGGCAACAATTATTGGGCAGACGTCGCGGAAATGAGAAAACAACAAGGCGAGTGGGGGTGAGTTTGTAATTTCATTATTTGATGCTCGGGAAAGACATTTTTCTTCTTCGCAATTTTCTTTTCTGTCGAAGTTAATTACAAACTTCTGATTAAAATAGCTGAAAACTTAAGACAACTGAACCGGACAAAAATAGGGCGATATCTAGAAAACTTAGGGTAGAAAATGTGGAAGACGTTTTAAAAAGTTAAAAAAGGAAATGAACATAGAAAAGCATAAAAACGCTAACTAATTACTACAACTACGTAACTCGTTAAGTACAGTAGAATATTCGTTAAATATAACTAATTGATTTGTTTATAGCGATTACAGACACGTTAAAGATTATTAAGTTTCTCAAATTACACCATCAAGAGTGCTATGTGTTTAAAAATAGAAAAATACAAGTGTTGGTAGTTTTTTCTGAACATTTGAAATATATAACTGAATTGAAACCAGTTAACAAGTTTTCTTCGTTGCTAGTGTTAATTACTAGTATCTATTGGCTAAAGTTAGAATTTTTCTTACTTATATTAACGTACAAAAGGACAATCACTGATTTATTTTATTATGTGTAGGTGTAAATTTAACTTTAAACGTTACTGTATATGTACTTCCTAATGAACCCGTAACTATACATAACAACAATAATTTGAGGTAATTCATAAGATTCTTCCATTTAATTGATTTAATGTTTCTAGTTCTACCGGAAACTTTATCTTCATGTGTAGTTCCTCTTTTCCGTATGTACTATAATGAAAAATAGCTACATTTTATTGATTCTCCTTGAAATTAGTCTTTAGAAAAAAATCCTGCACAAATTGTGCATAATTGTCACCGCTATCACCTAAATTTCATTGATTGGAGTGAATAATACTATTAAAAACAGGACAACTTTAGGACATATAGGGACAAAAGATTTGGGAGTGTTGTACGAGGTAGACTAGGCGGGTTGGTAGGATTTCCTTTAATATATATCAGTATAAATCAAGTAGGGATCAGTTACAAAAATAGAAGTGATACTTAGTTTGTATAAAGAGCATCAGGCACTTGTAGATCTGGAACTGCAATGTAGAGAAGTAAATATTAGGAAGGGTGTCCGACGGGGATGCACACTGCCACCGCTACTGTTTAATCAATACATCGAAGACGCGATCAATATCATTAAAGACAGCACAACTGTAGGGATACATAAACAGGGGCAAAACATTAGTAGATGATATAGCAGTATTAGCATCTAGAAAGGAGGAGTTAGGGATAGCATTAAATAAAATGGAAGCGGTATTGACAAAACAGAATTGCATGAAAATAATAAAAGTAAAAAAAAAATACTGATATGCAAGGGTAAAAAAGTAGAGAAAGAGCGAATATAAAGATAGGAAACGAAAAATTAGAAGAAGTGGCTGATTTTAGATATATAGGAAGTCAGATAAGTCAAGACGGAAGGTGTCGTAGGGATATAAAGCAGAGCATAGCGCAGGGTCGAGTCGCCTTCAATAAAAAGAAGTCACTCCTATGCTCGCAAACGATTAATTTAGAAATTCGAAAAGGATTGTTAAAGGTGTATGTTTGGAGCGTGGCATTATACGGGTGCGAAACATGGACAGTGGACGGAAAAGAAGAGATTAGAAACGTTCGAAATGTGCTGTCACAGGCGAATAATGAGGATACCGTGGATAGAGAAGGTTTGAAATGAAGAGATATTAGAAGGAGTAGGAGAACAGAGGACTCTATGGAAGTCAATAAGAAATATCCGAGATGGGTTGGTAGGACACCTTCTCAGGCATGAAGGTCTAGTCAAAGACATATTAGAGGCAGAAATCGGAGTTAAGAGTAGCAGAGGTAAACCTAAATTAGATTACTGTTCGCAAATAGTTTTGGAGAAATGCGAAGCTTAATTCAGGGTATAAAAGAGTGGAGGCGTGTGTCCAGCCAGTCTTAGGACTGACAACCTTATGATGATGATATATAGGACTAGTTAAAGACATATTAAAAGAAAAAACAGAGGCTGAGAGGGGAAGAGGTAGGTTTAGATTAGGTTACTATTCGTAAATAGTTAAAGATGTCGATTGGTCTAGCTTTTAACTCAAGATAGGGTGATGTGGAGATGTGTGTCCATGTACCACTGTTTGGGCTGAAGAGCATATGATGATGATGATGATGAGGATTATTTGTAGATAAATTAGTAACTTTTTATGTAGTCATTGTTTTCCTTCGAGGATAATCGCTTTTTTCCTGAAGTATATTGGACCTTTTTCAATTTGTATATTTTTAAATCTCGTTTCTTTTAGTCTCTGAATTTTGGTCGGAAAAACAATTTACCATGCATAAGAATGATTGAAATCCGTGGTGTTATTTTTGTTATCTACTTATCGTCGATGTGTTCCTATTTGTACGAGCATTTCTCTTCATAAAATTTAGGTGAAACAATTCCATTTCCACCCTTCGAGTCCCGGACTGTTGAGCTAAAATTTGAATAGCAAAGATACAGTAAGTCACTGAAGTAATTGCAGAGAACGTATGGTTAAATCCAGTCATAGTCGATGTATAGAGATATAGGACAGGGGTACATGCTGACGTAATAAATAGACTTTTATTTTAAAAAATTTCGAAAATAAAAACTTTGAAACTCTGATAAATATAGTAAAACGTTTAAAAGGTTGTACATTTGCGTATATTAATATTTTTATAGATAGAATCCAGAAAAACCTTCTAAATTCTAAATGTTATTAGACTTCGACTAAAAACTCATGCATAATATGACCCGGGCTTGAGATCAAGGTTTTTGGACATATTTTATTACCTGATTTCTTACTAAACCGGCTGTACTAAAACAAGTTCAAATTCTGTTTATTACCTGGACTAAATAGTCAATGTGTGAACAACGTACAACGGAAACTCCACAAAATGTGAACAACATGTTGATTATACTAGTTCACCATATACCATGAACAAAGACCTAAGACTAGTTGGATACGCACCTCCAGTCTTTCCTATCCTGAACTAATCTTCGCATTTCCCTAAAACTAGAACATCCCACATCCTTTACTATTTGCGAACAGTAATCAATCTACGGCTACCTCTTAAACTCCTGTTCCTGTCTCTTATTTGTCTCTGACTAGCCCTTCTAGCCTAAGAAGGACACCTATAGTTGTACTTTCTTTAATGATGTTGATTGTGTCTTCAATGTATAGATTGAAGTGCGGTGACAGTGACGGCATCCTTGTTTGACTTTCTTCCAAACATTTACTTCTCTACGTTGCTGCTCCAGCTCTATAACTGCCTGTCGCTTTTTATACAAACTAAGCACCACTCTTCTATCTCTGTAACTCATCCCTACAATTTCAAGTATATTTAACATCTTGTCGCATTTAACATCCTATGTACGCGCTCTTTTTCTATCGTTTTCTCTATTATTACCCGTAAAGCTAAAATGGCCTCCCACGTACCCCTCTTTCTTCTAAACCCAACGTGATCTTCCCCTAATAGCTCTTCCACCCTCTTTTCCATCCTTCTCTGATCAATTCTGGTTAAGATTTTTGATCATTAACCTTACAAATCGAGATTTCGCCGTTACTTTTCTTCCATTACCATAGATCCCCGTTATATTTGGCACTTTCCCAGTCATATTAACTAGAGGGATGTTCATCTATTTATGTAGGTATATTCACTACAGATAGATGTACAGTTCGTTATTTATGGTTTTGTTGTATGCAATCTGCAAATCGTGAACCATCATTAGATAAAGCTATCAACCCTTAGATATAGTAACCCAGTTGCCAAAAGAAAATGACGTCAGCATTAATGATCTAGTGGCTATAATTGTGCCTAACTGTAAGTGTCAGATAAATATATAAAACAATTTGATCTGTTGCAAAATTTAGTTCTCACACGAACTTCAGAGAGTGTGACGGTCTGCCATCATGCGCAAAAATTTTATTGTAGATGTTGTTAGCGGAACCCCTTCGTCCAACTCCGAGCGCTGAGCTTGCCTTTGAGCGATGATCTAGTTGGCTGGGCAACTCAAAACTGCTGCCATTTTATCCTATACAATATACGTGTGTACGCCAAAACTCTCGCTGTCAGCCGTTGGCAGAATATTTCGACGTTGTTGCCTGTTTTATTATTTTACGGGTTCGTCATGCGAACTACCACAATATGTCATCCCGTTGACATTATAAAACTGAATTTCGAACGTCGCGTCCGGAATTTCTCCTTTTGTTTTATGCTATACAGTAGAATTTTACTCGAGGGAGAAAATAGTGACAATCGTATAACGAGGCGGCATCACGAGAGATTGTTGAGATCGGAAATTGTTGCAATAAAAGTAAATTTATTTTGCGGTGCTAGAAATATTGTTTGGGAATTGTCGATTTTGGCATTTGATTTAAAATATATATTTTAATTTTAATTGTCTTATCATCATCATCATCTTAAGGGCTACAGTCCTATAGCTGGTTGGCCATACACCATCACTTTATCCTATCCTGATTTAATCTTCGCTTTTTCTTAGAACTAGGACATCCCATATCCCTAATCATTTGTCTGCAATAATGTTTTCGTAAGTTTGTTTGGGTCACTTTGTTATAGAAGGTTTTGAGGAGGACTTAGAAAACGAATAATTAAAACTAGACAACAACAACATATATTTACAACTTAACAACAACTGGCGTAGCGAAAGGAGAAGAGAAGAGACTTGTTCTGCTGAAGGCGTAAGACGAACTGATTTTGTATTTTATGAAAAATGAAAAACTGCTCTACAAGGAAGGAATAGAGAGGGTAGTAGATACGAGTAGGGAAGCATTAAAATATGGAAACTTTAAGATTAGAAATACCAAGAAATTGATGGCCGGTCAACCACCGAAGAAACCGATTGTAAAAATGTAATTAGGAAGGAATGAAAGGTACAGACGTCATGCGGTTAGTACACAAAAGATGAAATGTTACAGGGATTATAGGAAAGTACAGTAATAGAGTTATTTAAATAGATAAGCAAGATACAATAGATTATTTACAAAAGGAAGGAATTTTTATAGACACTAATCGAAAATAGAAAAGAAATATTTTAGAAAGGTATTTACAATATATAAACAAAATGAAACAATTTTCACACATGTGGTGGATATCGCCACAATGTAATCTAAGTCTACGGGTTCCATGATTATTCATTCCCCGACATAATATCACCGGACAAAATATCCCCGTGACAAAATGTCCCCGGGACAACATATCTCCAGACTAAATATCCCTAGACAAAATATCCCCCCCACCCTAAAAATCGCTATAAGAAATTCTTTCCAATATTTTATTCAATCTAATCTAACCTAGCCCTGTCAAACTTGCGCCATGCTACCTTGCCGTACGTTCCCTTCCTTACCAACCACATGATCAAACATAATACAATACAACCCAAGTCAATCCAGCGCAACCTAACCTAACCCGGTCAAACTTGAGCCATGCCACCTTATCGTACGTTCCATTCCTTACAGTAGCCTAACGCGACCCAAAAAACGTTCCCCGTCCCTCATCGGCATATCCCCGGCGGATTTAGCCGATCGTTCATTTTTTTTCTTGTAATGTATTCTAAACAAATAATGTGGTACTCGTCGTCGATGGCAATGCAGTGGAAATTAATTATGATTCGAATAATAAACTGAACTATTTGCGAAGTATTGCCAAAATGATATCATTTATAATTAAAAGTGACGGTTTTTGTTTGTTAGTCGTCAATGTAGTAACTATAAATATTATATTTTTATAAGCTCTAATNAATACAAATAAATACATGAAATGAAGTATATGAATTTTATATTATTTATTGGAGTATCGGTTCGATAATTTATTATCGGGGCTTTTGTTCGGTGATATTTAGTCTGGAGATATTTTGTCACGGGGATATTTTGTCCAGAGATATTTTGTCGCCTGATACGAAGTCTACGTGCTCCTCTCCCAACTCCATTTTCTGCTTCTAATATGTCTCCAAGTGGCATTCAAGCTTGAGAAAATGTTCTACCAATGTATTTTGCCTATTTCTTACTGCCTTCAATGACACCCTCTATTGTCCTGCTGTTTCTAACAACTCCTCATTCCTTACCTCCGTACTTACACGGTATCTTCATCATCTTCTAACCTTTTCTTTTCCACAGCGCTCACCGTCCACCTTTCGCACCCATTCAGAGATGTGCTCTTATAGGAACGTTGTAACTATATAATACTCTTCCATTTCTGTATCTCATCCCTACATTTTTAAGTGTATTTAACATCTTTTTCCACTTGACATTTGCCAGAAGCTGTTTCTAGATCTACGAATCCTATGAACGAACTCTCCTCCTAAACAAAGAGGTGCATCCAGGCTGATGGACCGTGGGGTCGAAAAGAACTTGTAGATTCATGCTGGAACTTCGACCGTCATGTTTAATGGGCAGGTTGATTCCTAGGTCGAAGTTTGTACCTCGGAGTCTCAGTAGCAACTGAGATCTTTCCCATTTCTATCATATTCTAGATTATTACTCGTAATGCTAAGATGACCTCATGTGTTCCCCAATTTCTTCTTAACACAAGTTGGTTTTCCCCTAACCTTCCATCGTTTTTTCCATTGTTTTCTGCACGATTCTGGTTAAGATTTTTAACACATGGGAAGTATCCGCGTCTCTCTTTTTTGCTATGGTTACTACTAGTTTCTTTTATTGTCCTCCGGAACTTCCTCGTCTTGTCTTTAATGTGGCTGACTAACTTAAACAACATACGTCCACTCTCTTGATCTTCATGCTTCAAGATTTCCGCCTTCCCCCATTACATCTGGTGCCATATTGTTGTTCAAGTTTTTAAATGTCTTAATCTTTTTTGACAGCAAGAGAAAAATGGGTAATAAGATTATATCCTGAATGGTCCATTAATAATTTTTCATACTGACCACTAATACGAGGGCGGTTCAATAAGTACCCGTGTTTGAAGATAGAGGACGTTTCTGAGGGAAATTGGTGTTGTCATCGTGTGCTGTCATCTATCAAACCACACCAAAACGAATTTCAGACTGATTGATAGCTTAGTTTGGATTTGGCAGCCATTCGACTGAGACGTGTTTCGTTATTTTCGCTAAGATGGAAAAAGAGCAGAACAGAGTTCGGTAACTCGCTTTTTGTTTTTGGATGGGAAGAAATGCGAGAAGATGAAAACAAAGTTGGATACTGTTTATGGAGACATTTCGCCATCTACGACCACAGTTAGATATTGCTTCAACGAATTTAAACGTGGGCAAAAATCCGTTTTTGGTAGGAGCGACCAGGAAGCCTGGCAAACGTTGTTACCGAGGAAATCATTTTACGGATTTTTTAGGAAAAGGAAGAACGATCACTGGACAATACTACAGTGAGTTCTTGGACCGTTTCGACAAAAAATTGAAGGAGACACGGACGCATTTGACGAAAAAGAAGGTGCGTTTTCAACACGATAGCGCACCGGCACATTCATCAGGAGTTGTTGCCGCCAAAATTCATGAATTACGTTCTGAATTTGCTGCCGCACACCCCGTACTCACTCGATTTGACTCCCTGCAACTTCATCTTGTTTCCTACCATGAGGAAATGACTAGCGAGAAAGAAATTTAGCTCAAACGAGCAAGTCATCGCCGAGTAAGGGGGGATTTTGGAGAGTTCGATAAATCTAATTTTTTGGAGGGGTAAAAAAAATGGCAGGGTCGTTGGGATAAGTGTATATTTCTAGAAGGTGTCTTCATTCCTGAAACTCGGACACTTATTGAACCGCCCTCGTATATCTAGTAGGCATGCTTTTGTGCTATCTACTGCTCTGTGCTACTCTTTTTAAAAAAAGTTAATATCTGAGAAACGGTAAATTTTAGAAGGAAAGCCTTACCTATAATCATAAGCAGAATTCAATATCTTCATGATACACAGGGTGTTCTACTTAAAATAATGAAATTGATGTCAACTTGCGGTATAACCGGAAGTGCTGTATAATTTTAACTGAGAATTGGCCAAATTTTTAAAATTTAAATCGAAGTAGTTTCCGAAATGTTCTAATGGGTGGTCACCGTGAGACACCCTGTATAGTTAAGGATGTGGGATGTTCTGGTTTTAAGAAAATGCGAAGATTAGCTCAGGATAGGAAAGATTGGAAGTGCGTGTCCAACTAGTCTTAGGACTGACGACCCTTTTATGATGATAATAATGATATAGTCTTATTCACTTCCACTCAGTGAACTTAAAGAGAAAATATTCCGTTCTCAATTTTATCCCCTTTCTTTAGGAAAGTGCAGTGTCAGCGGTAGCAGTGTGCTCGAAATAGAACCGGCTATCACCCTATACCTATAATAACGTAGATGTATGTAGGTCTCCTGCGAACTTCTAAACAGGTTACTTGAACCCTTGACGTATTTAAATTTATGTGCGCCTGTTCATCTGGTCGTCGATATGTTAATGTACTCAGGAGGAGCCGTCGACAGGCAACTGGGGTTCGAGAGGGTATAATATATGCTTCGAGGAAGATTTATTTCACTTAAGAAACACCCGATCGAACTACGGAAGCTTTTTACAAAATTAGATCACTTGCAAGGCGTGCACTTTCTTCTTAAAAGAATTTTCAATTACGAATGATTATCAAGTACCTACTGCTATTGTATGGTTTAGATCACATAACGAAACTGGTGCAGATTGTGATAAATTTATTATTTATAACATATAAACACAACACAAATATATTTGTACATTCTCACAAAATGATTGAAGATACTGTATTAGAACGAAAAATAATAATGTATAAGGTATACTTGACCTGACAAGATAGCAACAGACCTCTGCTTCCTCGTCCGTAATTGCGGAAGTTCCGCATACATTTTCATATCCGCTTCTGCATCTGGTTCCTCATTTTTATAACGAAAGCTTATCGAAACTTAATAAAATGTTATTTTTCATCTTTTTGAAAATCAATTTATCGGAACAATACAACATGTACAAATTTATTACTTTTATTTGTTGGCTGAACTTGACCGTTCTCAAAACACAATTAAATGATTTTAAACAGATTTTAACTGTATAGCAAGATACTTAATGATAAAAATTGGGCAAATACATATGTTATAAACAAAATGAAGTATACCAATTAACATGACGGTAAAGAATGTAGCGCAACTTACATTGGACAAAATGGTGGAGCAGTAAAAGCTAGAAATTCAATTGTTTATACTGAAACTTTCGAGTAGAGTGTTAGAAGTTATAATTTACATAGGAAAAATGTTAATTTTTATATATATCTACTGCAATAAAAAAAATCTAAAACTGAACCTGTTGGAACGTTTAGATATAAAGAGTACCTACCTACCACAATAATTGAACATTTTTAACTTCACTGTCACTGTGTTCCGCACTCGTTCTATCAAATTTACAAATATTAACACACTAAGTATAACTGTCTATCTAGATACATATATGTATAAAAGGATAAACTGACTGACTGGTATATCAACGTTCAACTCAAACTAGATATTTCTTACACAACGTAGGCAAGCACCAAGAAAGAATTTTCTTAAAATTCAACCCCCAAAAGGATAAAAAGAAAGCTCAAAGTTTGTCGATCAAGGCACAGCCCAAACCGCTGAGTCAGGAAACTTCATATTTTGCACAAATTATACAACAATATCATCTGATATAAAATAATTTTTTAAAATACTACCCATTAAAAAATGAAACGGGGTTAAAAAATTAACAGTGGGAATGGTTCCAAATGATATGCACCACCAACGAAGGTACCGTTCAAATTCGGATCGACTACGCCTCGCCTAGTGTAGTATATAATTATGGACAAAAACTGTTACCGCCATCAAAAATTCAAAGTTTATAAAACGGAAAAACCTACTGACTATCAATTTACGATTGGTGTTGTCCTTCATTTTTACAAATAGAGAAATTAGTTAGTATATGAATTGAAAACAACCTCGGTATAGTTGAGATGTTCCCAACTGGCATAGTTCGCAATAAAATTGTCGCATTTAGAACAAACAAAATAGCTCAAACCCCAACGGCAAAACACGACACTTGAGTTGTCCGAAGCATTTTTCGGTAACAAGGTTACTATCTTCAGGAACTGAAGTGAACGAAAGTTCAACTAAAGTGTCGTGTTTTGACGTTGGGGTTTGAGCTATTTTGTTTGTTTGTTCTACAACAACCGCCAAAGTTTTTCCCATCTTCATTTGTCGCATTTACTTTCTCCGTTCAACTTACTAACTAGACTAGAGCGGTTGCTGACAGAACGCCTACTTTTACTCACGAGAGACGTTATAGGGAATATTATAAACATAGAAAAGAGATGCCAGATAGGAATTGCAGCGAACACTAATAAAGAAAAAGGCATAACGTTACAACAATTAATGTGTAACAGAAAGAGATGCAGTCAAGCAGAGTTTGAGCATGTTGCCAGCATCGGACTTTAACATCCTCAGGAATTTAAGAAAGCTAAGACGTTTGTTTAAAAATTTCCTAACTCAACAAGGGCGTGTTCAAAACGCAGTAAATGATTACAGTCCCAAATGGGTACAAGAAAGGAAATACGTCCCTTCTCACAGATAATTTATTGGGGACTATGCCAATTTTGATTGTCCCAACTATAGGGTTGTTCGGAAAGTCATTTCGTTTTTTTTTGTGGAAATGAAAGACAGTTTTCGTATAATAAACAAATACTTTATTAAATTATATATTGACCGTTCTGGTCCAACACCTTTTGCCATCTTTCTGGTAGTAGCATAATTCCACGCTCATAAAATTTTTGGTCTTTGCTGGCAAAAAACTGATCGAGGAGGTTTTTGACCTCCTCATTTGAGGTGAAGGTTTTACCGTCTAAAAAATTTTGGAGTGACCGGAACAAATAATAATCCGATGGTGCCAGGTCTGGAGAATATGGTGGGTGTAGCATTGTATCCCATTCAAGCTGTAAAAGCTTTTGGCGAGTGACCAAACTTGTGTGAGGTCTCGCGTTGTCTTGGTGAAACACTACACCTTTCCTGTTGATTAGTTCTGACCTTTTCTGTTGAAGTGCATCATTCAGTTTGTCCAGCTGATGACAGTAGACTTCCGAATTAATCGTTGTGTTATCCGGTAAAAGCTCAAAAAAAACGATTCCTTTAAAATCCCACCAAACAGACAGCATCACCTTTTTTTGGTGAATATCGGCTTTGGAAATGGTTTGAGCCGGTTCATCTTTTTTGCTCCATGACCTCTTGCGTTTGACGTTGTTGTATACAACCCATTTTTCGTCCCCAGTGATGATGCGCTTCAAAAACGGATCATTTTCGTGACGTTTGAGAAGCGAATCGCAGACGTCAATGCGGCGACACAGATTTCTCTCTGTGAGAACATGGGGAACCCATACATCGAGCTTCGAGGATAATCCCAGGCCTTTCAAGTGGTCATAAACTGTTGAATTTGATAAATTTAACCTCAATCCGATCTCACGTGTTGTTATTCGCCGGTTCACATCAACTAATGCCTTTATCGCGTCTTTATCAGCTTCAACCGGCCTTCCCGAACGTGGTGCATCTTCGACATCAAAATTGCCGGATCGAAATTTAGCGAACCAGTTCTGGCACTGGCGTACTGTCAACACACCTTCTCCATACACATCAGTCAATTTCTTTCTGGCTTGAACAGCATTTTTACCCTTTCTGTAGTAAAACAGTAAGATATGTCGAAAATGCTGCTTATCGCTCTCCATATTTAAAAGGGCACCAACCAAAAACTACTGCGTAGAATTAATTGGAATTTTTCACACACAAGCCTTGCTATATGAGCTCTCAAAGCATATAAAAATTATACGGTTTAAATGTGAAGTTGGGTGCAAAAGAATACAATTAAATCCTCTGTCGGGAAAAAACGAAATGACTTTCCGAACAACCCTATATATAGACAACTTGGTATAATTGTAACGACATCTATCTTCTCTTAATTCAATGTAAGGAGACATCGTGCCCTTGTTTGAAGTCCTGATTACAACATTTAATTGTCGATTTCTAACATAATGGAACGGTGTGGTCGCACGATTTATGCATTTCCATTCACAAATGTGGAATAAATCATTTCCATAGTATGCCTGTGGGTTATTACCATGGATACAGGTTGCAAGTTACGATCATTTATCGACCATGCAGGGTCGCTGTGTAGAAAGTTAGTTGCAGATGTGGTAGAACTGTTAGCGTTGTGCGTCTGTCTAATGCGATTTTTCGCTAAATAATTTGCAAAAGGCACGAACAAAACTGAACGTTCACACTTGAACTTTAGAATGACGTAAATCAGACTACAATATCAAACAAAACTATAGTCCAAAGTATTTCAAGGATTTGTTTTAATAATGCTTACTGTCAAGTTCACGTTAAACTAATTTCGACCAAATTACTGAAACATTAATCAAGTATATTCAAAGTTATAACAGTTGGATGTACTTGCCAAGGAGGAGTTAAAGATAGCTTTAAATAAAATGGAAGCGGTGTTGACAAAACAGTATTGTATGAAAATAATTGTAAAACAAAAATACTGCAGAGGATAGCGCAGGGTCGAGTCGCCATCAATAAGAAGAAGTCACTTCTATACTCGCGAACGGTTAATTTAGAAATTCGGAAAAGAAGAACAATTGAAATGTGGTGTCACAGGCGAATGATGGGAATACCGTAGATAGAGAAGGTTAGAAATGAAGAGGTATTAGAAAGAATAGGAGAACGGAGGACTCTATGGAAGTCAATAAGAAATAGACGAGATAAGTTGGTAGAACACCTTCTCGGACACGAAGAGCTAGTCAAACACATATTGGAGGCAAAAGTTAGCACGGAAGTTAGGAGGAGTAGAGGTAGATCTAGATTATATTACTGTTCACAAATAGTTAAGGATTTGGGATGTTCTAGTTTTAGGGAAATGCGAAGATTAGCTCAGGATAAGAAAGAGTGGAGGTGCGTGTCCAACCAGTCTTAGGACTGACGACCTTATGATGACGATATCTACAAAAGATAATCGTATTGTCACTTACAGCGGAGACTTTAGTTGATCAATTTTCATTGAAAGTGAAATCCATTACATAATTACGATTTTACAATATCGGTAATAATTCCTATAAATGTCAATGCTTTCAGTAAATCGAAATGAACACAATATAGAGATAAGAAAAACTAGACTCAATGTACATCATTAAATAAAGTAGAAACATTTCTCACTCGCTTTCATTTAACTCATCTACAGTACAGTTGATTGTGTTCAGATACTTTTAATGACAACTAAAACTCATTTTTGGCACAATGAAGGCACTTTTTCGAAGATTCTTTCACCAATATTTAGAATGGGCCTTCAAGGTAGAGATATTAAGCGATACATACCTATACTGTTTCGTTAAAACAAAAAGGCTTTTCGTGTAGACCAATCCTGCAACGTAAGTCAAAGAAAAAACGGTCCAGCGAAAGCATTTTTTGCCAATGCTGCTTTAACGGTAAAAGATATATCGATGCTTCCTATAGAAAAAATATTAGAGCTTACAGAGGCCTGTAAAAGAATTTGAGACGACATATATCTAAATGTTAGGATTAATTCAGAAATTAATAATATGACTGTAATAGTAACAAACTGAATTCCATGCGGGCGAATTGCCGCTAGAAATGACAAATATTATGCCAAAATTTAGCTCCTTCAGACCTCTGGTGGGACAATATTGTTGTTTCTGCAACAGCTGGCTACCGAAGAACTGAATGTGTCATTAGCATTCATCATCATCATCATAAGATCGTCAGTCCTAAGATCTCCACTCCTTCCTATCCTGAGCTAATTTTCGCATTTCTGTGAAAGTAGAACAACCTACATCTTTAACTATTTGCGAACAGTAATCTAATCTAGGTCTACCTCTACCCCTCCTAACTGCTGTTTCTGCCATTAATATGTCTCTGACTAGACTTTCATGTCTGAGAAGGCGTCCTACCAGCCTATCTCGCCTGTTTTATATTGACTTCCACAGAATCGTCTGTTTTCCTATTCTTTCTTACTACCTCTTCATTTCTAATTTCTCTATCCACAGTACATTCATCATTCGCCGGTAACACCACATTTCGAACGCTTCTAACCTTTTTCATTTTCATTAGCATTGAGGCATTAAAATCTGAAATATATCACGTATGCATTTTGCAGTTTTAGACTTTGATCATTCACTAATACTCAATATATAGATGACGTGTTCTAATGGTATGCGTCATATACCGAGGGAACAGTTTTTCTTCATCTTTTTCTCTATTTAATTAAAGTACGTCATCTTTAACACCTCCGGATAGATACAAATGTCGTAGGAAGCATCTGTTTCCTCTCATTTTTTCATCTTCACGCGCGTGCCACGATGTCTTCGACGGCGACGCATCGTCGCCTGGTATCGCCTGCTAGATCGCCCCTCCTCCTTTTCCATTTGAACGTGAAGCGCTGGCTAATGCACGTACAGGAATGCTACGTATTTTCAAATTCAGTGTTGCCTTGCTTATTAGTGAAATAAAAAAAATGGCTTTAAGAATTACGCCAAATCTTACATAATCGAACGGGAAGGTTATGAAAAGGAATCGATAAATTTTTTTAACTAAGTATAATAATTCTTCCCCCTGAAACCGACATTTTGAATACTAAAATTTTAATTTATTTTAAAAATTATGAAAATTTGTTAGCACAACACTTTATTTTTGAATAAAACTAAATCTTCGGTTATAGAAATGAATACAATACCCTTTGGTTTAGCAAATTGATATTTCGTCCTTGCTATTGGGGTTATATTTATAATTCCATTAATTTTCTCATTTTATCGTTCAAAATTTTTGGTCAAACCAACAAAATCTTCTTTTTAAATTACGTCATCAACTGAAAGAAATGTAGACCTCGGTAGGTATCTATACTTAATTGAGTTCCCGAAGGATGGGCACATGTATTTAAAAAATAGGGTGAAGTACACAATAATTATTTTAAAAATTTGTCATTCTGGATACGAGAATGAAGAGAGGAGCAGCTTTAAGGACACTTCCGGTCTTTAAATTTCCCACTACTCTTTAAGTCAAAAGTATACATTCCATTAAAAACAATTATTAGGTCCTGGACCTTCAAATAAAATCGAAAGTCAATCTGAAAGCCATATTTATTTAAGGTCATCATATGATTTTCCCTTTGATTTATCTAAAACTTTTTCCGAAATAATAAGAACCAATATTTCATGTTTGGTTACAATAATTTTTGTCTATTTCACCCTGTTCGCTTGTTCCTTTTGTCCGCCTTTCAGGAATTTAATTAAGTTTACCTACCTTGGTCTAAATTTCTGTAAAATTCGATGACACAATTTAAAAAGCAAAACAGGCACTGTCACTATTTGTATCTACAAGATTTTGCTATTTGGATATCCGCTTGCTAGAGCTTACAAAATTATTAACCTTCCTTATCAAAGTAGCGCATGATTTTCAGTATGTCTAATGTAAAATTGGTAGAATATCCAATTGATTATCTCTTCAGATACGTAAAGATTGTCATTTCGAAATTAAGAGCACTTTTGAAATGACATTGGAAATAGTTGTCTAGATTCTAGATCACCACTGTATGCACCTGTTTTTACCCGCAATAACCTTATTACACTACATTACCTACAGAGACTGAAAATCGCGCGTTACCTTCATCAGCAGCCCAGAAACTATTTATTTATTAACATCCCAACACACTAACTTTCATTTCCACATCATTACCCGAGATAAAAATGTTCCGTCTTCCAGAGTCTCTGAAAGCGAGACTCGAGTCTCTCTGGTGTCTCTAAGAGAGACTGTCAAAAAAACTGTTTAGCGTCTCTGAACGAGATATTCGAGTCGCTCATAGAGAGATCCTCATTTCGTATCCAGTCTCTAAACGAGTGACTCGAGTCTCTCAATTTTCCAGTTTTACTCATTCAGTCTCTCTGTGAGTCTCGAATCTGTGAAGTAAAATTGTTTTATCGTTCGAGTCTCTCATAAAGTGCTATAGGGGTAGGTGCAATATTTCACGAGTCGGAACGTGGAAGGTAAGGACAATGAGGCAAGTAGGGAAATTGGAAAATTTGAAAGTTGAGATAAATAGATTAGAATTAGATATAGTAGGCATTAGTGAAGTCCGTTGGCCTGAAGCTGGAGACTTCTGGAGTGGAGACTTTAGAAGCGTTCGAAATGTGGTGTTACCGGCGAATGATGAGGATACCGTGGATAGAAAAGGTTAGAAATGAAGAGGTATTAGAAGGAATAAGAGAACAGTTTAGTTAAGGAAGTGGGATGTTCTAGTTTTAGGGAAATGCCAAAACTAGTTCAGAATAGGAAATAGTGGAGGTGCGTTACCAATCAGTCTTAGGACTAACGACCTTATGATGATGATGAAAAGGTTTGTGAGAATGTTTGATATTGAATTCAAACGTTTTACAACCGTTTCCCGAGATAAAAATGTTCTGTCTCTCAGAGTCTCTGAAAACGAGACTCGAGTCTCTCTGGTGTCGCTGAGAGAGACTGTCAAAAAAACTGTTTTGCGTCTCTGAACGAGAGACTCGAGTCGCTCATAGATAGATCCTCATTTCGTATCCAATCTCTGAACGAGAGACTCGAATCTCTCATTAAGTAGTGTCTCGATAGACTTGGTTAAAAGTTCACATGTTTCAGAGATCCCAGTCTTTCTAGGAGAGACTCGAGTCTCTCAATTTTTCAGTTTTATTCATTCAGCCTCTCTGTGAGAGACTCGAATCTCTGAATTAACAATTTTATCGTTCGAGTCTCTCATACAGAGACTGTGAGAGATCCATAAAAACACCTAGGCAATAACTGAGAGACTGTGAAAGACTGTGAGAGACGCTCTCAGAGACGCTGAAAGACTCTGAGAGACTGGAGAGAGACTGAAAATTTTTGTCTAGAGTATCTGGAAATCCAAACGCGCTCATTTCCTTTCCTTTTTTTTTACTTTTTCTCTTAAATTATCAGATAGATATTTAAAATTTATCATCATTATTATCACTAATTCTTTAGATTCATAGATTCTGTAAAACGTATATGGTTAACGAACTCGTATATACGTACGCAGAGTGAGAGCATCGCGTCCCACTAATAAAAAAAATTAAAAAACGGGGAACTTCCCATGTATATGCTAAAAATAATTTCGTAAATGGGCGACGTTTTAAAAATACATGTCCTCATCCTATCTCAGTAGACGTACGGGTTCCGACTGGAGGGGTAACGAACGCACCGTCTTATCGTTCTCTGCCCGTTTTCTGTGCATGTATGTAATGTGGACGTTTTGGGGTACTCTTTATATATCTACCTATAAAAATAATTAATTTTTATAACTCACTGATAAAAGTAGTGCAGGATTTGCGGGGACGGTTTTTCTGATTGAATTTGGTGCTGTTTAATAGATAAATGTTGTGAAATATAAAATAAAAATTAACCGGAAGAACGACGTGAGTCACATTGGGTTTACGTTTGATTACAGGAAGTGCCTAAATTAGTAGTTTCTGTAATTGAGGAAAGCGTGCAAGGGTTGACAAATACTTTCCGGTTTTTTGAACTTAAAATCTGTAAGCGGAAAGCTGTCCTCAAAGAATATATGTGGGTATGTATTTTTTTATCTTTTTCCTATGTACAATTTTATATTTATACCCAATTTACATGCATTTATGTTCTTAACAATTTGTTCGAGAAATTGTGCAAAAAAATAGCAACAGTAGGTAATCATATTTAATAATTATTTATTGATAATGTTTCAAATTACAAATTTTGTACGTATTTTGCATCAAAGGAAAAAGGCTAAACTGATAGTAGAAAACCAATCGGAAAGAATTTCATTTTAACAACTTGATGTAAACATCGCAAAATAATTTGGAATATTCTAGTAATGAGAACAAAAAAAGTCACTTTTATGCTCGCGAACGGTCATTTCGAGAAATTCGATAAAGGTGTAGGGTTGGAACACGGCGCTTTACGGTTGAAAACTTGACGATGGGTGCGGTGAAAAAGAAAAGCTTGTAGAAATGTTCGAAATTATGAAGATACCGTGGAGAGAGAAGGAGAAGGTTAAATGGGAGAGGTATTGGAAATCAATGAGAAATAGGCGAGATAGGTTGGTAGGATACCTTCTCAGGCATAAAAAGCTGGTAAGAGACATATTAGAAGCAAAAACAGGAGTTAACAGGAGTAGAGAAGAGTAGACTTAGATTAGCTTACTGTTCACAAATAGTTAAGGATGTAGAATGTTCTAGTTTTAGGGAAATGTAAAGATAAAATCGGAATAGAAGAGAATGGAGGTGCGTGTCCAACCAGTCTTAGGACTGATGATCTTATGAAGATAATGAGAAATGGATAATATATGTAACTGCCGACTCTTTTTCTGAAAAATATCGTACAAGTATATACGTAAACTTGTAAAATTAATTCAATATGGTTTAGTAGTATGTTCAGTGTGTTTTATTAAGATGATTTTGTAATTACAAATGTACTAAAAACATTCATATGATATTTAAGTTCAACCAGTCTTTACTTGTCTTACTGCCATTCAAATTATGGCTATTCCAAGTAATTTTTACCGAGATATAAATGTTTATAAGGTATTTAATTCAACTATAATTCGTAATATTTTTATTAACTACTCATCTAGCCATACTATATTTAACAGATTAAGTTCCCTTTAAAATTTAAAGGCGGTTGCAAGTTTTATGTTACGTTATGTTAGGTTAGATTTACTTAGAAACGATATAACCACACTTTTACACCCTGTAGATTTTATCAAACTCATGAAATGAGTCTTCGCTTATTTTCGTTCGTGTTTTTAAAATAAAAATACAATGCAACATGATAACCATTGAGATGATGTCCTTTTGTTCCCATATTTTTCTGTTAAGATATTTCTATTCATTTTTGGCACTTACCTACGCACATTCTTTTGTTATATTCCATTCGCTGAATCCAGGCGTTCAGGAAGAATTTCCATTAGGAATTTTTTCCCCGATAATATTCGAACGGCAGTTCCGGTGTAACAGGATATAAAAGGTCACTACTTTTCCATAAAATACCCACAGATACATATACACGAAGTTACCGTAATGCTTTAAACAGAAAATTGATCTTTTCAATATTGAAAAGTTGAGAAACGTAAAAGGAAAGGAAAGATTTAACGGTAACTTTTTGTGGGTCCGGTCAGAAAAACAAACATTGGCGAATATTCCAGACGCGTAAACATTTAAATGTGTGGATACTAAAAGGCTGGTAGTGCTGACGTCATTTCCCAATTAAATTTTCTTTTCTGGGGCATCCCGTCTGCAGAACTATCTAAACTTGATAATGGTGCTTACATCTGCGCCTGTTTTGTATATTTGGGACCATATATTTGCGTAAATAAACTCCTACGCAGCGCGAACGTTATTTCTCTGTTGTTAATCGAATAGGTATAATGATCCACGTTTTATAAGCAATCACGAAAATAAATGTATGAGCAAATGTGATTTAATGAATGGATTATTGCACTACAAAACTGATTCTTACCATTGATGTCTGTATGTTTTGGAAATGATATCATATCGTATATAAATAGTGGAGTCACTGTACATTTTAGTCGTAAATATCCACAATTTTAGATGATGATGTATAATCTTACCGCCATTAAAGGTTTATGTAATAGAAAACATAAGAAAATTATTTCGCTGAATCCAAAGACATCAAGATATGGGCAATATAGCGTCATCTATTGGTATTGGCTTCTAGCAGTTGGGGACCAATACCAGCAGATGGCGATATACTGCCACTAGATATTCTTGTACAAGCGAAAATAACATTAGAGTTAATATAAAAACTAGAAAGGAAAAGCTACCAGTATCTAGGAAGCCAAATGATGGAATAGCGCTGATTGAGTCGCTTTTAATAAATGGAAGTAATTTTTGTTAAACGTGAATGATAAAGATACTTTTAGTGGAAGAGGTTAAAAATGAGCAGGCATTAGATAATGCGTAAAAGAGGTGATACGATGGTAGGTCAACTCTTGAAACAGAAAGAGCTAGTCATAAACATATATTAGAAGCAACAACAACAGCATCGTCACCGTAATCATCGTTATAGGGTCGTCTGTCTTAAGAATGATTGGACTGGTGTAACCACTCTTTCCAATCCTGAGCTAATTTTCGCATTTTCCTAAAGCTAGAACATCTCACATCCTTAACTGTTTGTGAGCAGTAATCTAACCTAAGTCTACCTGTACTTCTCTTAACTCCTGCTCTGAGAAGGTGCCCCTATCAACCTATCCTGCCTACTTCATTTTGACTTCCATAGCGTCCTCTGTTCTTCTACTATTTCCAGTACCTACTCCTCATTTCTAAAACCTTCTCTATCCACGGTACCATCATTCGCCCGTAATTCCACATTTCAAACGCTTGTAACCTCTTTTATGGTAAACATGCGTCAAAAATTCAAGGGGTGATTCTTCTGAGGTATTTTTATAAATATTTGTTAGACCCTTCAAAAGGTCACCTTGAATACGATTTTTTGTCAATATTTTTGAAAGCATTCATACTGGAATTTTGAAATTTGGCATATACCTACCTGCATAAACTTAACTTGACGCTGAGTTTTAAAGTTTCTGTCGTATAGAATTCAAAGGTGCAATTCAATTGAAGAGTATATTTTTCACGTAAAAACCCTTCAGGTATCATATATTGAAATCAATATAGGAAACAAATGAAAATGATGGTGCTACTTTTACCCTCAACCCCTTCAATATGATTCATTTCTAATTACAATTTTGAAATTCTCAGTTCAGATTCTGGTTTAGCGTCAAAAGTTTATGCAGTAGGTACCTACTTATACCAAATTTCAGAATTCTAATATGAACTGCTTGAAAAATATAAAATANCTCTTAATTTTTTTGTAGGAATATTCAAAAAAAAAACTGTGAGAATATTAAATATTGGGAATTTTTTGTGCACTAAATGTGGTTGCTCTATTAAATAAACTGACGTGTTTTTATACAATTTTACTAGTCACTGTTAAAGAATTTCTTGTCGAAATTCCATATTGCATTTCGTGCAGGAACAGCAAGGAACTATTTATCAAGAGCTTTTGTCGCATTGTAATTTGCTATATTTGGGACGATTAAAATTGGCAAAGTCCGCAGTAAATTGTCTCTGAGAATGGACGTGCCTTTTTTGTTGTTTCCACTTGGAACAGTAGTCATTTGCTGCGTTTCAAACTCGTCCTTGTTAAATTAGGAAATGCTTAATGAATAGTACAGAAAAAGTGAAAGGAGATAACTGAATAATAGTAAAAGAAAAGAAACTTTTGGGTGTTTCATGCGGGCAGTCTCTCCGGACTACGCCGGAAGGTAGAGCGGAAGACCATCTTCAGCCTCCTTTCAGGAATCGTGGAAATAGGTGGGTGGTGGTTCGGATAAGAAATATGAGACGGAAGAAATGAAGACAGAAGAGAATGGAAGATTTTCTGTGGAATATTAATGTCCCAGCATTTGCCTAAGTGACCAACGTCCGTCGTAAGTAAAAGTAGGCGTTCTGTCAGCAACCGCTGTAAGTAGTCTCATTAATGAATTGAAAGAAGAAAACAAATGTGACCATTTATAGCGAAATATGCCAATTTCTAACGTCCCAAACTATAGGGTTGTTCGGAAAGTCATTTCGTTTTTTTTTTTTGTGGAAATGAAAGACAGTTTTCGTATAATAAACAAATACTTTATTAAATTATATATTGACCGTTCTGNAACCACATAAAAACTTGCGCCAGGGCAGATGGATCCAGAATCGAACCGATGTCCTCCCGAATGCTTAGCAATGGACTACCTCTAGGCTATGCCGCTCGGTAATAATAGTAAGCGGTGCTAAGTTACGCAAAAAATCAGGGTCGGCTTTATAACTGCCTGGTTGGAATTATATCTTTAAACAAGCGTCTTTGCTTTCGTAAATTCCTGAGAACGTTGAATTTTCTTGTCCGATGTTGACAACATGCTCAAATTCTACTTGTCTGCATCTCTTTTTGTTGCACATTAATAGGTATAATGTTATTTCTTTTTCTTTATTAGTGTCCGCTGCAATTCCTATCCGACATCTCTTTTCTATGTTTACCATATTTCTTACAACGTCCGTCGTAAGTAAAAGTAGGCGTTCTGTCAGCAACCGCTGTAAATAGTCTCATTAATGAATTGAAAGATGAAAACAAATGTGACTATTTATAGCGAAATATGCCAATTTCTAACGTCCCAAACTATAGGGTTGTTCGGAAAGTCATTTCGTTTTTTTTTGTGGAAATGAAAGACAGTTTTCGTATAATAAACAAATACTTTATTAAAAGATATATTGACGGTTCTGGTCCAACACCTTTTGCCATCTTTCTGGTAGTAGCATAATTCCACGCTCATAAAATTTTTGGTCTTTGCTGGCAAAAAACTGATCGAGGAGGTTTTTGACCTCCTCATTTGAGGTGAAGGTTTTACCGTCTAAAAAATTTTGGAGTGACCGGAACAAATAATAATCCGATGGTGCCAGGTCTGGAGAATATGGTGGGTGTAGCATTGTATCCCATTCAAGCTGTAAAAGCTTTTGGCGAGTGACCAAACTTGTGTGAGGTCTCGCGTTGTCTTGGTGAAACACTACACCTTTCCTGTTGATTAGTTCTGACCTTTTCTGTTGAAGTGCATCATTCAGTTTGTCCAGCTAATGACAGTAGACTTCCGAATTAATTGTTGTGTTATCCGGTAAAAGCTCAAAAAAAAACGATTCCTTTAAAATCCCACCAAACAGACAGCATCACCTTTTTTTGGTGAATATCGGCTTTGGAAATGGTTTGAGCCGGTTCATCTTTTTTGCTCCATGACCTTTTGCGTTTGACCTTGTTGTATACAACCCATTTTTCGTCCCCAATGATGATGCGCTTCAAAAACGGATCATTTTCGTGACGTTTGAGAAGCGAATCGCAGACGTCAATGCGGCGACACAGATTTCTCTCTGTGAGAACATGGGGAACCCATCCATCGAGCTTCGAGGATAATCCCAGACCTTTCAAGTGGTCATAAACTGTTGAATTTGATAAATTTAACCTCAATCCGATCTCACGTGTTGTTATTCGCCGGTTCACATCAACTAATGCCTTTATCGCGTCTTTATCAGCTTCAACCGGCCTTCCCGAACGTGGTGCATCTTCGACATCAAAATTGCCGGATCGAAATTTAGCGAACCAGTTCTGGCACTGGCGTACTGTCAACACACCTTCTCCATACACATCAGTCAATTTCTTTCTGGCTTGAACAGCATTTTTACCCTTTCTGTAGTAAAACAGTAAGATATGTCGAAAATGCTGCTTATCGCTCTCCATATTTAAAAGGGCACCAACCAAAAACTACTGCGTAGAATTAATTGGAATTTTTCACACACAAGCCTTGCTATATGAGCTCTCAAAGCATATAAAAATTATACGGCTTAAATGTGAAGTTGGGTGCAAAAGAATACAATTAAGTCCTCTGTCGGGGAAAAAACGAAATGACTTTTCGAACAACCCTATATATTATCTTATTCTACCAGTAATACATACGCCCACCAATAAGACGCTTAAAAATAGCGACATTTTTTTTACGGTAATTTCGCTGTAAGATGACGCACGTGCGCATCAATTGAAAACTATATGTAATCGTCTAAATCTGCCCCTTTGTCACGTGTCAGCGTTCCTTCACACGTGTAAATGTATGGACCTACGTGAAAAAAAAGGGTGTCGTTTTATGCTCCACATGGGCTTTTACTTCCGATACTAAAACGTCGTAAACGCTTGGATCGCTTGACGTTTGGTGCCTTAAAAGGCACCGTGCCGTTGCATTTAACAGTTCCCGAACGCATTTTATCCGATATCGCGATGATGACAGGTACATTTTTGTGGGAAATACTATTTCTGTAAAATGAATGAAAAAGTACTAAAAGAATATAGCTTACAAAGTAATTTTATTNACTACACCTTTCCTGTTGATTAGTTCTGACCTTTTCTGTTGAAGTGCATCATTCAGTTTGTCCAGCTAATGACAGTAGACTTCCGAATTAATTGTTGTGTTATCCGGTAAAAGCTCAAAAAAAACGATTCTTTTAAAATCCCATCAAACAGGCAGCATCACCTTTTTTTGGTTAATATTATTATTTCCCGAACGTGGTGCATCTTCGACATCAAAATTGCCGGATCGAAATTTAGCGAACCAGTTCTGGCACTGGCGTACTGTCAACACACCTTCTCCATACACATCAGTCAATTTCTTTCTGGCTTGAACAGCATTTTTACCCTTTCTGTAGTAAAACAGTAAGATATGTCGAAAATGCTGCTTATCGCTCTCCATATTTAAAAGGGCACCAATTAAAAACTACTGCGTAGAATTAATTGGAATTTTTCACACACAAGCCTTGCTATATGAGCTCTCAAAGCATATAAAAATTATACGGCTTAAATGTGAAGTTGGGTGCAAAAGAATACAATTAAGTCCTCTGTCGGGGAAGAAACGAAATAACTTTCCGAACAACCCTATATATTATCTTATTCTACCAGTAATACATACGCCCACCAATGAGACGCGTAAAAATAGCGACATTTTTTTTTACGGTAAATTCGGGGTAAGTTGACGCACGTGCGCATCAATTGAAAACGATATGTAATCGTCTAAATCTGCCCCTTTGTCACGTGTCAGCGTTCCTTCACACGTGTAAATGTATGGACCTACATGAAAAAAAAGGGTGTCGTTTTATGCTCCACATGGGCTTTTACTTCCGATACTAAAACGTCGTAAACGCTTGGATCGCTTGACGTTTAGTGCCTTAAAAGGCACCGTGCCGTTGCATTTAACAGTTCCCGAACGCATTTTAACCGATATCGCGATGATGACAGGTACATTTTTGTGGGAAATACTATTTCTGTAAAATGAATGAAAAAGCACTAAAAGAATATAGCTTACAAAGTAATTTTATTGAACGGTAAAAGCTTCCTTTGACGTATTTCTATGTAGTCCAGGCAAGGAAAGAAATTGCCATAAATTTTTTATTACTTTTATTTTTGGTAAAATAGTAAAAAAAATGCGGCGATTTCAAATAAGGGTATCCACAATCTGGAAAAGTGGTTCGTCATTTTATAACAAAACAATTTACGAAAAAATAGGACTTTCTTTTACCTTTTGCGAAATATCTCCTCTCCAGTG
>NW_020442398.1:212218-234498 GCF_000699045.2 Agrilus planipennis
ATGTTTGGAGCACGGTGCTGTATGGGTGCGAAACATGGACGGTGGGGGTAGCGGAAAAGAAAAGGTTTGAAGCGTTCGGAATGTGGTATAACAGGCGAATGATGAGGATAGCGTGGATAGAGAAGGTTAGAAATGAAGAGATATTAGAAAGAATAGGAGAACAGAGGACTCTATGGAAGTCAATAAGAAATTGGCGAGATGGGTTGGTAGGACATGTTCTCAGGCATGAAGGTCTAGTCAGAGATATATTAGAGGCAGAAACAGGAGTTAAGAGGAGTAGAGGTAGCCCTAGATTAGATTACTGTTCATAAATAGTTAAGGATATTTATAGGAAAATGTAGAAGTTAACTCAGGATAAGGAAAAGTGGAGGTGCGTATCCAGCTAGTCCGGGCGACGACTTTATGATGATGAATTTGCAGATAAGGCAAAGTGTTCACATAAAAAGGTACACATTTCTTTGAAAACGGGATAAAGAGGAAACGAAGACTTGAACATTGTAAATGCAATAAACAGTATTAATAGAACTAGAGAATTCCTAATTTCAATAAAGCAACAGGAATATGTAATTCTAAACTTAATAGGAACTGCCAAAATTAAAATTAATACAGAACAGGATTTTCAGATATCGAAAACGAAGACTTCCGGCAAAAACTGAACACTGTGAATCCAATGCAGCGAGCTTTGACATAAGTATATTTTATAGAAAATAATTTTTAAGCGTTTAAGATAAAATTACAAACTTTTTACAAGATAACCCTAGACAAAAATTTTCAGTCTCTCTCTAATCTCTTAGAGTCTTTCAGCGTCTCTGAGAGCGTCTCTCACAGTCTCTCAGTTATTGCGTAGGTGTTTTTATGGATCTCTCACAGTCTGTCTATGAGAGACTCGAATGATAGAGAGAGATAGAAATTCGAGTCTTTCACAGAGAAAATGAATGAATAAAACTGAAAAATTGAGAGACTCGAGTCTCTCCCTGAAAAACTGGGATCTCTGAAATATGTTGAACTTTTAACCATGTCTATCGAGACACACTACTTATTGAGAGATTCGAGTCTATCGTTCAGAGACCGGATACGAAATGAGGATCTCTTTATGAGTAACTCCAGTTTCTCATTCAGAGACAGTCTCTCTAAGCGATACCAGAGAGACTCGATGAGAGACGGAGACTCGAGTCTCGCTTTCAGAGACTCTGGGAGACTGAACATTTTCATCTCGGGAAACGGTTGTAAAACGTTTGAATTCAATACCAAACATTCTCACAAACCTTTCCATCATCATCATAAGATCGTCAATCCTAAGACTAGACTAGAACATCCCACATCCTTAACTAAAATTATGAACAGCAATCTAATGTAGGTCTACCTCTACTCGTCCTAACTTCTGTTTCTGCTAATATCTCTCTGACTAGACCTTCATGTCTCACCTATTTCTTATTGACTTCCGTAGAGTCCTCTATTCTCCTATTCTTTCTAATACCTCATGATTTCTAACATTTTCTATCCACGGTATCCTCATCATTCGCCGGTAACACCACATTTCGAACGCTCCAGAAGTCTCCAGCTTCGGGCCAACGGACTTCACTAATGCCTACTATATCTAATTCTAATCTATTCATCTCAACTTTCAAATTTTCCAATTTCCCTACTTGCCTCATTGTCCTAACCTTCCACGTTCCGACTCGTGAAATATTGCACCTACCTCTATAGCACTTATTGATGACATCCCCCGCGGTAATCCCCGCTCGGACATCCAAATGGGGAACTAGTTTACGTCCGGAGTGCATTGCCCAAGAGGACGCCATTATTTAATTTCTGTAGTTGTGCGTTTTACTCGGGATCATAATGTGGTGGTTTCCCGTTGCCTTCCACATCGCAGTATTGTGCATCAGAGTGCCATACCGATCCTCGTGATCTCTCAAACCTTTTTGACCAAAAGAATATTACAACTGAAAATACTGAAAATTTTATTCTACTGTATGTATCTACCTGATCTCATGTCTGATTTCTAAGCGCTTTTTATTTGATATACGTGTGCTCTTCAATGTAAGGCATCATGAAGTTATAGCTGGTAGGTATAAAATAGCTGTTAGGGAAGCTTTTCATCTTTTAAAATAATTCGAAGTGGTCTGTATTCTGTCGAAACTGCCAGGCGCGGATCGCGATTTCGATCTTCCATTTTAGGATTACGTATGCTCCAACAAGGTTCATTTAAATATATGGATATCTACTCGCTGAAACGAATCCCGGCGTAGCTAACCTCAACGTGATAGGCACGTTACCATAATCGAATAAAATAATTTGAAGTGGTCTGTAAATGTAGCCTCGTACTACAGATGGCGTTTACCGCGCCATTTGTGGTATTTTCTTTTCGTCTTTGTTAGATATTTATTATAGCGAGCTTTTTGGTTGCTTCGATCGAAAAGAAAGGAAAGTTAGTCCCAAACCACATTCAGTACCGTTGAAAAAGGCGTTTAAACACTAGACGAATGAAATTTTAATTTTTGGTTGGCGGATTTTCTACCAGAGGATTGAAATGACAATCATAATTGTACCATTTTCATTAAGAAGTTTTTTGTTATACTTATTAAATTATTATCGTTACTAGTGTTGGATTATTCTTTTTTATCTACCCGACGTTATTATTAGATATCCAGCCGGATCCTTAAAAAAGTTCTGGATCCACCGGATACCGGATCCAAACAGGGTATCCGGCCCAACTCTAGTGTTGATATAGATACGCGTCGTTAACTAACTTTGCAACTTTTTATGAAAATTCTCATTCCGTATTATCTCCAAATTCGTATTTATTTATCAAATGTCGAATGTCATTGAATGTGTAGTACAGTAATGTACAGATAAGTTCATGTTACACGTCGTTACTTCGTCCGTTAAACAAAATTCTGTGATTTTTTATTGTCGTTTAAGTCGCTTGGCGTCAGCCGGGACACGCTCGGTCACAATACGCATTAGCGTCGGAAGCCGTTCATTCCAATCGCTTTGTAGGGGGTAGAATTATAAATAGTTGCGACCGAAGGAATTCCGTTCCTATTTTCGTCCGTCTGGCACGCCGACGCCGTCGACGGTAGCAACGGCGACGCTCGAGACGCCCGACGACGTCGGTAAATTCAGCTGAATCTTTAACTGGATGATGATTTTTCAGGATGCATATGTACAATAATTGTCTTTTAAACGAAAAATAAATAAGAAATTAACTGAAAATTATTAATCAATAATTTATTTTCAAGAATACGTGTTGAGAATAGCGGATTTTCTAGAGTAATTTTAATTTTTTAGTCCCGACGCCTTTGTCTGCATTTGTTGGTGTGGTGTCATACGAATTAATTAATTATTTATCCCGTACGGTTTTATTGTCTTCGGAAATAAACATTTACGCGAGTGTTTGTAAGTATATTCGATGAAAATCACTAGTGTCATTACCAACATAATATATTTAAGTTTTTCTAGAAGTATAAACGGATTTTGAATATATCTTGAAGCTGTTGTGCCACAAAATGTGCACAACTTTTATATCTTACAATTATTTAGGTTCTTTAATTGTATCAACCTTGTCTTAATAAAAATATTTTCCGATTTTATACATTCTTCTGTATCAACGTATACATCTATTTGGTTTTAGCTACAGGCTATTAAATTTTTANTCTATTTAGAATAAAAATATTAATTAATAAGAACGGTGAAATTAAGGTTGAAGATAATGCATAAGTTAGAGACAAAATCATTGAAGAAATCTGTGATTTTTGATATCTAGGATCTTAGATCTCAGCAGAGACACAAAACAAAAAAAAATAGGAGCAGAAACAGGAGTAGAGAGGGGCGGAGAAAAAATTAAAAAATAATTCAGGCTGTTTCTTTGCTTTTTTATATTAAAGGATCATTTAATTACACCAAATAAAAATTTGCTCGATGGTATAACAAATTGTATGAATAATTGTGGGTGGAAATAACAATGTACCGAGACGTCAACGTGCCAGAGTCTTTCTGGCGTCGTGCGAACATTTTATCATCAATTATATCCTGCTCCTTTTCTTGAACGAGCGGCAGAGTGTTGGAGGGGTTGGCTGGTTCATGGATAGAGGGGAAGACTTGAGAAAAACGCGGCACGAGCTGCAGCCATCCTCTGTTTATCCGCTTGTGCCATCCCGATGGTTGTCACACGTATTACTAGACCAAAATAGGATGAACGGTGGCATTACTACGGCCTACGATGCGCACTGGTCGCTGGTAATCTTGAGCTGATAAGGGTTAGTCTGTTTCCAGCTTCTATGAGTTACGTTTTTTCCAATCTTCGAAATACTTCAAAACATCATTTTTTGTGATCTTATTCAGCTCCTCCTTCGATGCCGTTTTTATCCTTTCAATCATTCAGTAACGTCGTCCTTTCGTGGGCCTCTTCAGTTTCGGGAACAAGAAAGAGTCACAGGGGGACAGTTCTGGGGAATATGGTGGTTACGGCATTATCAGTGTGTTGTCTTTGGCCAAAAATTCGCACACAAACAACGATGTGTGAGCAAGGGCGTTATCATGGTGCAAAAGTCAATTTTTGTTCTTCCACAAATCCCGGAGTTTCTGGCGGATTACTTCGTGCAAATTGCATATAACTTATAGATAATATTCCTTATTGACCGTTCTACCTTGCGGCAACACCTCATGATGCACCACGCCTCTGCAATCGAAGAAAAATGTAAGCAAAACCTTCGCATTCGACCTAACTTGGCAAGATTTTTCAGTCTTGGGTCGTCTCGGACAGAGTCCAACAGCTCCTTAGCAATGTTAATGCGTTAATGCTGTTTTTGATCGAAATTGAGCAATTTTGGTACGAATTTCACGGCTACCCGTCTCATGCCCAAATCATTGATAAGAATCGAATGGAGGGAGCCAATCGATATGTTTAGGTCCTCAGAAACTTCTCTAATGGTAATTCGACGATTGATCAATATTATTTTCTCCACTTTATCAATGTTTTCACCTGTTGTTGACGTCCGGCACGCTCTTCGTCGTTCACATTTTCTGGGCCTTCTGAGAACATTTTGTATCACCGATAAACGTTTCTTCAGTCCAAGGTAGCTTTACCATACGCCACAGTCAACATTCGGAATGTTAATTTTATTTTACACAAAATTTGATACAGATTCTTTGATCCCTTTTTTGGAATAGGGCAAAAATTGAAGATGAGCTAAGACACGTGCAAGCAAAGCAGCTGTCAAAAAATAACTGAACATTCAACATGGCCGAATTTGACAGTATACGTGAGAGACATGAGTACCAACATAACGCCACAAAAAAATCGATAACCGAATACATGTAACCCGCAGAAATTCAAAATTTGCGTTACATTTTGATCACAGCAATATAAATATTTGATATTTGCACACTAATTCTAAAAGTAAATGCAACAGGGAATTCGCAGCAATAATTTCGTAAACGGGGCTAGTTTGTACGTAACCGATTTAAATTCGGGGATTCTAACTCGAACGTTCTCGTCGTCCTTTTCTTGGCGAATCATGTTGCAGTCTTCCATTTGCTCGATTATTCAACGTTCATCCTATTCTGGTCAAGCAATACCTACTACATACCGAGCGGAAATAAGAAACAGAAGACGAAAAAGAAAGAGGAAGAAGATACACGAGTCGAAAAAGACGATAAAGACAGGAAATAAGGATAGGTCGTTAGTACACATCACACTAGTATGACGCTTCCCACTTCTTTCCATTTTGGCACGTATCGAAAGGTCGAGTTCGTTGTAACGGACATGAGGACATTTGTCATTTATTTTTACGATGTGCCAGGCGATTTCAGTTGTGAGTTTTACCTCACGTTAATGACGAATAAATCATGCAATTTTTACCGAAAAAGTGACAATAGTTTACGGTCAGTAATTACTGCCGAAAAACCAGGTGCATGCCATTAAAAGGAAAATGTTGCATCAGCTACCGTAATGTAGGCAATAAAACAGATGATAGTGCTGCAACGTCAAATTCGATTTACGACAACATTCTCAGAATGAAACATATAGTACACATATTATACGTATGCCTGTATACGTTTAGGTGTAAATGTGCGCGTGCGATTGATTGGCGCCTATATTAGGTGTATAACCCTATTTTGATCGGAATTATTGGCAAAATTAAGTACCTATCACAATATAATTTCTAATGGTGGCTTTTACACAGTACATAGTAAAAACAATATAAACTCTTTTTATTGTTAGATATTAAAAGCAGTTTTCATGATAATACTGGCTTGTTTTTAATCAATGGTGAACAATAAGCAACATCATAAAAGTTTTTATGATCTTGCACTTTGTGTCTTGATTCAAGTACTCCACAGTCAGTATGGGTTTTGTTCTACCTCTTGAACTTTGCATCCTGGTCTTGACCTTGTCCTTGAACAACAACCATAACCTTATTTATTACACATTGGGGCTTGATCGAAGTGCTCATCATTCAGTATTCGTCTTGATATACGTCTTACACGTTGCGTCTTGGTCTTAACCTTGCCCTTCCGCATAGAATCTTGATCTTATTAGTTGCACATTGTGTCTTCACTCAAGCGCTCCATATTCAATACTGGGCTTGATGTACGTCACGTCTTGACCTTGACCTTCTTCTTGCACATAGGGCCTTGATCTTACTACTTGGTCCAACTCATTCTCACTGCCACTTGGTTTCACACATAGGATCTTGATCTTGGTTTAAATCTAGATTTTCCACATGAGGTCTCGACTTAAGTTTTCCACAATAAGTATTGATCTTGATTTAGGTCATGCACGTTGCATCTAGGTCTTTATCATGGTCCCTACCATCTTAGTTTAAATTCAGAGGTTGTATAAGGTCTTCCATGAGAGAGTATTGTACTTGATCTAGGTCTTACTCATTGCCTCTTGACTGTGACCTTGTCCTTGACCATAAAATCTTGATCTTATTACTTGCACATTGTGTCTTCATTCAAGTGCTCCACATTCAATATTGGTTTTGATGTATTTCTTCTATGTCACGTCTTTGTCTTAATCTTCTTCTTGTACATAGGGCCTTGATTTTACTACTTGGTCCAACTGATTCTCATTGCCACTTGGTCTCACACATAGGGTCTTGATTTTGGTTTAAATGTAGATTTCCTACATAGGGCCTTGACTCTAAAGTCTTTCACAATTAGTATTGATCTTGATTTAGGTCATGCACGTTGCATCTCGGTCTTTATCTTGGTCCCTACCATCTTAGTTTAAATCCAGAGATTGTATAAAGTCTTCCATGAGAGAATATTGTTCTTGATCTAGGTCTTACTCATTGCCTCATGGTTGTGACCTTGTCCGTGACCATAAAATCTTGATCTGATTACTTGCACATTGTGCCTTCATTCAAGTGCCCCACATTTAATATTGGTTTTGATGTATTTAGTATTTAGTTTAAATTTATCTTTTCTACATAGGGCCTTGACTGTAAAGTCTTTCACAATTAGTATTGATCTTGATTTAGGTCATGCACGTTGCATCTCGGTCTTTATCTTGGTCCCTACCATCTTAGTTTAAATCCAGAGATTGTATAAAGTCTTCCATGAGAGAATATTGTTCTTGATCTAGGTCTTACTCATTGCCTCATGGTTGTGACCTTGTCCGTGACCATAAAATCTTGATCTGATTACTTGCACATTGTGCCTTCATTCAAGTGCCCCACATTTAATATTGGTTTTGATGTATTTAGTATTTAGTTTAAATTTATCTTTTCTACATAGGGCCTTGACTGTAAAGTCTTTCACAATTAGTATTGATCTTGATTTAGGTCATGCACGTTGCATCTCGGTCTTTATCTTGGTCCCTACCATCTTAGTTTAAATCCAGAGATTGTATAAAGTCTTCCATGAGAGAATATTGTTCTTGATCTAGGTCTTACTCATTGCCTCATGGTTGTGACCTTGTCCGTGACCATAAAATCTTGATCTGATTACTTGCACATTGTGCCTTCATTCAAGTGCCCCACATTTAATATTGGTTTTGATGTATTTAGTATTTAGTTTAAATTTATCTTTTCTACATAGGGCCTTGACTGTAAAGTCTTTCACAATTAGTATTGATCTTGATTTAGGTCATGCACGTTGCATCTCGGTCTTTATCTTGGTCCCTACCATCTTAGTTTAAATCCAGAGATTGTATAAAGTCTTCCATGAGAGAATATTGTTCTTGATCTAGGTCTTACTCATTGCCTCATGGTTGTGACCTTGTCCGTGACCATAAAATCTTGATCTGATTACTTGCACATTGTGCCTTCATTCAAGTGCCCCACATTTAATATTGGTTTTGATGTATTTAGTATTTAGTTTAAATTTATCTTTTCTACATAGGGCCTTGACTGTAAAGTCTTTCACAATTAGTATTGATCTTGATTTAGGTCATGCACGTTGCATCTCGGTCTTTATCTTGGTCCCTACCATCTTAGTTTAAATCCAGAGATTGTATAAAGTCTTCCATGAGAGAATATTGTTCTTGATCTAGGTCTTACTCATTGCCTCATGGTTGTGACCTTGTCCGTGACCATAAAATCTTGATCTGATTACTTGCACATTGTGCCTTCATTCAAGTGCCCCACATTTAATATTGGTTTTGATGTATTTAGTATTTAGTTTAAATTTATCTTTTCTACATAGGGCCTTGACTGTAAAGTCTTTCACAATTAGTATTGATCTTGATTTAGGTCATGCACGTTGCATCTCGGTCTTTATCTTGGTCCCTACCATCTTAGTTTAAATCCAGAGATTGTATAAAGTCTTCCATGAGAGAATATTGTTCTTGATCTAGGTCTTACTCATTGCCTCATGGTTGTGACCTTGTCCGTGACCATAAAATCTTGATCTGATTACTTGCACATTGTGCCTTCATTCAAGTGCCCCACATTTAATATTGGTTTTGATGTATTTAGTATTTAGTTTAAATTTATCTTTTCTACATAGGGCCTTGACTGTAAAGTCTTTCACAATTAGTATTGATCTTGATTTAGGTCATGCACGTTGCATCTCGGTCTTTATCTTGGTCCCTACCATCTTAGTTTAAATCCAGAGATTGTATAAAGTCTTCCATGAGAGAATATTGTTCTTGATCTAGGTCTTACTCATTGCCTCATGGTTGTGACCTTGTCCGTGACCATAAAATCTTGATCTGATTACTTGCACATTGTGCCTTCATTCAAGTGCCCCACATTTAATATTGGTTTTGATGTATTTAGTATTTAGTTTAAATTTATCTTTTCTACATAGGGCCTTGACTGTAAAGTCTTTCACAATTAGTATTGATCTTGATTTAGGTCATGCACGTTGCATCTCGGTCTTTATCTTGGTCCCTACCATCTTAGTTTAAATCCAGAGATTGTATAAAGTCTTCCATGAGAGAATATTGTTCTTGATCTAGGTCTTACTCATTGCCTCATGGTTGTGACCTTGTCCGTGACCATAAAATCTTGATCTGATTACTTGCACATTGTGCCTTCATTCAAGTGCCCCACATTTAATATTGGTTTTGATGTATTTAGTATTTAGTTTAAATTTATCTTTTCTACATAGGGCCTTGACTGTAAAGTCTTTCACAATTAGTATTGATCTTGATTTAGGTCATGCACGTTGCATCTCGGTCTTTATCTTGGTCCCTACCATCTTAGTTTAAATCCAGAGATTGTATAAAGTCTTCCATGAGAGAATATTGTTCTTGATCTAGGTCTTACTCATTGCCTCATGGTTGTGACCTTGTCCGTGACCATAAAATCTTGATCTGATTACTTGCACATTGTGCCTTCATTCAAGTGCCCCACATTTAATATTGGTTTTGATGTATTTAGTATTTAGTTTAAATTTATCTTTTCTACATAGGGCCTTGACTGTAAAGTCTTTCACAATTAGTATTGATCTTGATTTAGGTCATGCACGTTGCATCTCGGTCTTTATCTTGGTCCCTACCATCTTAGTTTAAATCCAGAGATTGTATAAAGTCTTCCATGAGAGAATATTGTTCTTGATCTAGGTCTTACTCATTGCCTCATGGTTGTGACCTTGTCCGTGACCATAAAATCTTGATCTGATTACTTGCACATTGTGCCTTCATTCAAGTGCCCCACATTTAATATTGGTTTTGATGTATTTAGTATTTAGTTTAAATTTATCTTTTCTACATAGGGCCTTGACTGTAAAGTCTTTCACAATTAGTATTGATCTTGATTTAGGTCATGCACGTTGCATCTCGGTCTTTATCTTGGTCCCTACCATCTTAGTTTAAATCCAGAGATTGTATAAAGTCTTCCATGAGAGAATATTGTTCTTGATCTAGGTCTTACTCATTGCCTCATGGTTGTGACCTTGTCCGTGACCATAAAATCTTGATCTGATTACTTGCACATTGTGCCTTCATTCAAGTGCCCCACATTTAATATTGGTTTTGATGTATTTAGTATTTAGTTTAAATTTATCTTTTCTACATAGGGCCTTGACTGTAAAGTCTTTCACAATTAGTATTGATCTTGATTTAGGTCATGCACGTTGCATCTCGGTCTTTATCTTGGTCCCTACCATCTTAGTTTAAATCCAGAGATTGTATAAAGTCTTCCATGAGAGAATATTGTTCTTGATCTAGGTCTTACTCATTGCCTCATGGTTGTGACCTTGTCCGTGACCATAAAATCTTGATCTGATTACTTGCACATTGTGCCTTCATTCAAGTGCCCCACATTTAATATTGGTTTTGATGTATTTAGTATTTAGTTTAAATTTATCTTTTCTACATAGGGCCTTGACTGTAAAGTCTTTCACAATTAGTATTGATCTTGATTTAGGTCATGCACGTTGCATCTCGGTCTTTATCTTGGTCCCTACCATCTTAGTTTAAATCCAGAGATTGTATAAANAGAAAAAATTAAAAAATAATTCAGTCTGTTTCTTTGCTTTTTTATATTAAAGGATCATTTAATTACACCAAATAAAAATTTGCTCGATGGTATAACAAATTGTATGAACAATTGTAGGTGGAAATAACAATGTACCGAGACGTCAACGTGCCAGAGTCTTTCTGGCGTCGTGCGAACATTTTATCATCAATTATATCCTGCTCGTTTTCTTGAACGAGCGGCAGAGTGTTGGAGGGGTTGGCTGGTTCATGGATAGAGGGGAAGACTTGAGAAAAACGCGGCACGAGCTACAGCCATCCTCTATTTATCCGCTTGTGCCATCCCGATGATTGTCACACGTATTACTAGACCAAAATAGGATGAACGGTGGCATTACTACGGCCTACGATGCGCACCGGTCGAAATACTTCAAAACATCATTTTTTGTGATCTTATTCAGCTCCTCCTTCGATGCCGTCTTTATCTTTTCAATCGTACAGTACCGTCGTCCTTTCGTGGGCCTCTTCAGTTTCGGGAACAAGAAAGAGTCGCTTGGTTATGATCAGATGACATAGTTGATACACTGTTGAAGAGTTTTCGGTAGTTAGTCTACCTACCCCTATAGTCAACTATCCCCGGTCTCCTAAAACGCAGAAATTCAAAATTTGCGTTACATTTTGATCACAGCAATATAAAAGTTTAATATTTGCACACTAATTGTAAAAGTAAATGCAACAGGGAATTCGCAGCAATAATTTCGTAAACGGGGTTAGTTTGTACGTAACCGATTTAAATTCGGGGATTCTAACTCGAACGTTCTCGTCGTCCTTTTCTTGACGAATCATGTTGCAATCTTCCATTTGCGCATCTTGTTCGATTATTCAACGTTCATCCTATTCTGGTCAAGCAATACCTACTACATAACGAGCGGAAATAAGAAAAAGAAGACCAAAAAGAAAGAGGAAGAAGATACACGAGTCGAAAAAGACGATAAAGACAGGAAATAAGGATAGGTCGTTAGTACACATCACACTAGTATGACGCTTCCCACTTCTTTCCATTTTGGCACGTATCGAAAGGTCGAGTTCGTTGTAACGGACATGAGGACATTTGTCATTTATTTTTACGATGTGCCAGGCGATTTCAGTTGTGAGTTTTACCTCACGTTAATGACGAATAAATCATGCAATTTTTACCGAAAAAGTGACAATAGTTTACGGTCAGTAATTACTGCCGAAAAACCAGGTGCATGCCATTAAAAGGAAAATGTTGCATCAGCTACCGTAATGTAGGCAATAAAACAGATGATAGTGCTGCAACGTCAAATTCGATTTACGACAACATTCTCAGAATGAAACATATAGTACACATATTATACGTATGCCTGTATACGTTTAGGTGTAAATGTGCGCGTGCGATTGATTGGCGCCTATATTAGGTGTATAACCCTATTTTGATCGGAATTATTGGCAAAATTAAGTACCTATCACAATATAATTTCTAATGGTGGCTTTTACACAGTACATAGTAAAAACAATATAAACTCTTTTTATTGTTAGATATTAAAAGCAGTTTTCATGATAATACTGGCTTGTTTTTAATCAATGGTGAACAATAAGCAACATCATAAAAGTTTTTATGATCTTGCACTTTGTGTCTTGATTCAAGTACTCCACAGTCAGTATGGGTTTTGTTCTACCTCTTGAACTTTGCATCCTGGTCTTGACCTTGTCCTTGAACAACAACCATAACCTTATTTATTGCACATTGGGGCTTGATCGAAGTGCTCATCATTCAGTATTCGTCTTGATATACGTCTTACACGTTGCGTCTTGGTCTTAACCTTGCCCTTCCGCATAGAATCTTGATCTTATTAGTTGCACATTGTGTCTTCACTCAAGCGCTCCATATTCAATACTGGGCTTGATGTACGTCACGTCTTGACCTTGACCTTCTTCTTGCACATAGGGCCTTGATCTTACTACTTGGTCCAACTCATTCTCACTGCCACTTGGTTTCACACATAGGATCTTGATCTTGGTTTAAATCTAGATTTTCCACATGAGGTCTCGACTTAAGTTTTCCACAATAAGTATTGATCTTGATTTAGGTCATGCACGTTGCATCTAGGTCTTTATCATGGTCCCTACCATCTTAGTTTAAATTCAGAGGTTGTATAAGGTCTTCCATGAGAGAGTATTGTACTTGATCTAGGTCTTACTCATTGCCTCATGGTTGTGACCTTGTCCGTGACCATAAAATCTTGATCTTATTACTTGCACATTGTGTCTTCATTCAAGTGCTCCACATTCAATATTGGTTTTGATGTATTTCTTCTATGTCACGTCTTTGTCTTAATCTTCTTCTTGTACATAGGGCCTTGATTTTACTACTTGGTCCAACTGATTCTCATTGCCACTTGGTCTCACACATAGGGTCTTGATTTTGGTTTAAATGTAGATTTCCTACATAGGGCCTTGACTCTAAAGTCTTTCACAATTAGTATTGATCTTGATTTAGGTCATGCACGTTGCATCTCGGTCTTTATCTTGGTCCCTACCATCTTAGTTTAAATCCAGAGATTGTATAAAGTCTTCCATGAGAGAATATTGTTCTTGATCTAGGTCTTACTCATTGCCTCATGGTTGTGACCTTGTCCGTGACCATAAAATCTTGATCTGATTACTTGCACATTGTGCCTTCATTGAAGTGCCCCACATTTAATATTGGTTTTGATGTATTTAGTATTTAGTTTAAATTTATCTTTTCTACATAGGGCCTTGACTGTAAAGTCTTTCACAATTAGTATTGATCTTGGTTTAGGTCTGCTCGTTGTATCGCGGTCTTTCTTGGTTCCGACAATCTTAGTCTAAATCTAGATGTTTTTTATTGGATCTTCAACCTAGTCTTCCACAAGAGAGTAGTGTTCTTGATCTAGGTCTTGCACGTTGCGTCTTAGTGTTGATCTTGGTCTTGCTCATATTGGGTTTTGATATGTTAAACATCCAGTCTTGATCTTATTCACTGAATCTTCTCTTTGATTTTCTTTATTGTAGATATCCAGATTATAGCATAGTACCACTTTTTCTTCCGATTGGCTAATTTAAAAAGAAAATAGTTAGAACAGTTGTTGAAATTGTTTGTAAATCTTCTGGCATGTATTTATTTACTTAGAAAACTGTACCTGTAGTGGATGGAAACGTGACATAGCAAGGACTGTTCCAGTGGTTTGCATCTGGGAGATTAGTATTTTCAATTCTGATTTTCTCTCAATAGCACAGGAAATTGGATCAATTTGAAATCATTCAGTTTCTTTTTAATTTAGACAAAATTACTGGAGGTTGCACCTTTACGTAAAAAAGATGGTAACTCAATAATATAACTGTTAAGTATCAAATATTTTAACTTTAAAACGAATGTGTACAATCACAGAGGGTCGTCGAGTAACGAAGTAGTTTCCATTCTGAAACGTCGCGTTTAATATGCATCTAAAAGATGAAAATTCTCGAGTCGTTTATTAAATTCACAAAATGGCCCGAAGGTCGTGGCGAACGATCGGTCGGTCGGAGATAATTACGAACAAGAGAGATCATAATCATGAAACGAATATTAATTTCGAGAGACCATTTTGTTCAACTTCTGATTCGAATGCTGCCAACTTATAAGTTATAAATTATGCGTTAATGAAAGGTGAACTGCTTCTGGTCTTTACTTAATCTGTCTATTAATTATCATTTAAAACCGTATTAAATGATTTTGCAAAATAAATTCTTAAGTGTGTACCTGTATCGGATTTAAATTATTCATTATATTGTACAAAGAGAGAATGTTTTCACAAAATTGATTATAGTCTCAGCCATTATCAAAAGACCAAAAGAAACCAAACTTACAACTACAGTGTATATCTTGGGTACATGAATATTGAAAACTGGTAAGATTGCATGTGGTTTACCTTAATTACGTCTTCATGTCAGTTTCTAATTGCGAATTTTGGATGAGATAAGGAGATGTAATAGGGGGTTTGCTTTGTTACAGTTTGTGTAAAGTAAGTAAGGAACCAAAATCTTAAAGTTGTAATCAGGTATTTAGTTGCTAAGTTGTAACAAAGCACAACAAAGACAGCTGGCGAAAAAAGTTCTGAAAAGCAAATTTTATTACAATTTCTAAAAAATAATTTTCTCGAGGCATTAATAAGTTGGAACCATTTTTTATAGAGTACTAGCTGAGCCTGTCCAAATTTGGACGAATGGGTAGTACCTATATCGATGGTGCATACACTGCATTTTACATAATATGCCAACTAAGTAAGTCTNAACTTAAACTTTAAACCAAAAGGAATTAAAATAATCCGGTGCTTATTACAAATTTGACAAAATGGCAAAGCAATTTAACCGTGTAAAAATAATTTCTTCTTGCCATGTAAGTACAAAAATATGTTTTTTTAAAGCCTGTTCGTCTATTTGTGAATTATTAAAAAAATAATAATATGAATTTCAAAAGAAAAAGAAAGAAGTAACGATTGGGTTAACAAAAATTGTACGTACACATAAATATACTATAACCAAATCAAAACCTTTGGAACGTAATGCTATACATGTTCCAATCAAGAAATTCTTTCTTACCATAATGAACCCATACTGCATAGCATTTCCTACAACTCCTGCTGTATAGGACTTCACATAGGCTAACCAGGGAATCTCCTTTCCTCATAATCCAACTTCAGCAAAGTGTATAAATAAACCTCATCCATGTCAATATCTCAGTGTCTCTTCGTTTTTGAAACGTCTTCCAGTAGTATCAGTAGTCAACATAAGATAACAACCCCGCCGAAAATCATGCCCAACTTGATAGTAAGAAAACATCGACGCACATGGATTCCATTCCGACCTTGATTTAACGATTACAGATAACACAAATCCGTCCGGCCTGAAAAAGGTTTTTCTGTAATTACCCATGAATTGCATCCTGTCAGAGACGTGCCATTCTGCAGAAAAGGATAGCATCGTTGCGAGATATTGCATTTGGTATCTAATGTGAAATATGTTCATAATATTATAAACAGGAAGAGTGTTTTCCACGTTTACTGATACCTGGTTGACTATTATTTCAGTGAAGAATCCTCGTTTCGTTGCCACCTCATGCTTAGGCAAACAAAAGTACAAATAGCCTTGTTATGAGCAAACCAAGTCCCAGACTTGGTATGGGTCTTGATCTTCCTTATTCGCTCTTGGTATTAGTGTTGCTCTTTTCTTATTTAGTAATAAAATCTAGTAAAGCAAATTGAAAATTTATAATATTAAAAATCTTCTGTTCCAAAAAAGATTATATTAAAGTTCCTTCAAATAGTTTAACTCATGAATCCGCTGGGGGTAACAATTTTTCACGTAGTCTTGCGTATTTGGTCTTGGTGTTGCATTTCAGTCTTGGTTTGAGTCTTGGTCTTGACCGAGTGGCGTGGCATAGAGGTTTAGACCATTGCTTACCATTCGGGAGGACGCCGGTTCGATTCCGGGTCCATCTGCCTTGGTCCAAGTTTTTCTGTGGTTTCCTTGGATTACTTAGGGAAATTCTGGGGCAATAATATTCCACAGATAATATTTCATTCTCTTCTGTTTTCATTTTGTCCGTCTCATCTTTTTCACCCGAACCACCACCCACCCATTCCCACGATTCCTGAAAGGAGACTGAAGAGGGTCTTCCGCCCTACCTTGTGGCGTAGTCCGGAGGCACTGTCAGCCCACCAGCATTACTGGCTGGTGGGAATGAAACACCCAAAGTTTTTATCTTGGTCTTGTTCATTCGGTCTTGGTTTTAGTCTTGGTCTTGTCGAACTTAGTCATGTTCATTCAGTATTGGTCTTGGTACTGCTAATATAAAGACACTCGTGGTTTTGGTCTTACATTTTAGCAAGACTGCAAGACCACTACTAATTTTGCTCATTACTGCATGATATACGACATAAGCTGCGTATGAGAAAATAAGATTACATGGTTTTAAGTCAAGTCAAGTAAAGTAGGGTAAACGTATGTAAGTCGTAGCTAACTTTGTACATAAGGTACGTTAAAAAATACAATTCCGCAAGCAATCGTTCAGCAGGTTTTGCTTTTAATCAAACGGATAATAATTGGGGAGGCTTCTTAACGTAATCAAATGGAAATAAATCATTCCTACGCCTACTTTAAAAGAAAATCATCCTTAAGTAGCTTCCTGGACCCTTTGTAGATACTACAGCATATGAATGTAAAATAATTCCGGAATAAATGAATAAAACGCAAAGAACTTTCGAAGCAATCGGAATGTTACCGTTTCACATTCCACCGTCGATGTTATGTAACATTTTTGATATTGCCGGTGGTTGGTTGTTTGGTTAAAAGCGAATATAAAAAAGGTGATCGGAAGCTGATGGATGAGTATGGGGTTTGCGTTATAATAAATCATAAAGGCGAACGATCTTTTGCAGATGGAGTGATTTTTAATGGGTCGCAGTAAAGATGGCGATAAGGAACAGTATAGATTTTGACAGCTTGATCGATTGCGAGAGCATTGCCGCATCCACCGATGAAATACTTTGGTCTGACGACGAAACCGTGATTGCTGAACAGGAGCTAGTCTATCAACAGGGTAAGTACTTTATACCCTTCGATTTTTCAATTAATTATTGATGTACAACGTATACGCCGAAGGAGGCTGGGAGAAATAACAATCTTCCCTCAGGTGCATTTAAATTTGAAAGGGTAACAATAACAGTTACTAGTTACAATACAGGATTTTAATTACTTACTGGTTAGATCAGGCTACCTCAAGTTAATTAGTTAGTTTACTAATTACTTAGTTAGATTTAAGTATTGATCTTTCCGATCTGAATACTGCCTGTATGACATTAAATATAGATCCTAAATCTGATACTTCAGTAGTGACCAAAGGGGATTAAAACCGGCCAGTGAAGTAGAAGAATTTAAATAAATTTAACTATTTAGCTACAGGTGGAAGAAACTCCAAAAATTGTTGTTCATTGTTGTTTTCAAATTCAAATCAGTATTTTAAAGCATGCAATTTTACTAGATAAATAGGTTTGTTTTTGCTAACATTTTTTATCCTGTTTGATATTTGGTATCATATACCTAATTTATTATTTGGCGACAGCGTTGTAAAGTTAAGACCTGAAGAAATTTGAATAGTGATAAGGGAATGTCATTATTTTGTAATTTTCAACACTATTTTAATTTCATTTTACGTTTGTGTTTAGCAGTTGAATCTTAAACCAAAATGAACAATTACTTCTTAGAAAAATAAATTAAACAATATGGTTTATATGTGAACAACCACATATATCGTCAATTAAAAACATTAAGAATATTTTTAACTTAAACTTTAAACCAAAAGGAATTAAAATAATCCGGTGCTTATTACAAATTTGACAAAATGGCAAAGCAATTTAACCGTGTAAAAATAATTTCTTCTTGCCATGTAAGTACAAAAATATGTTTTTTTAAAGCCTGTTCGTCTATTTGTGAATTATTAAAAAAATAATAATGTGAATTTCAAAAGAAAAAGAAAGAAGTAATGATTGGGTTAACAAAAATTGTACGTACACATAAATATTCTAGAATACCTACTTCCTATAAACTTAGTTCTTACATAATAGATACTTCGTCAATTTAATTAAATTTTTATGACAGACGCCATGTATCTTTGTCCTTAAAACGAAGAGGCTTTAAAATGTGATTTTCTTTACAAAAGACAAACTACGACTACACGTTTGTTTCTTTTGATTTTGTAATCTTCAAAGGCGTAGTTGTTCAAAGCTTCTATACGATCAGAAGAGTTGTCTTAGAGGAAATTTTCCTTCTTTTTTTTGGAGAAGTGCCTTTGAACTTGGCTGATAATTACTCCGTCCGAAAGCTACAATGTTCAGAGGGTTTCGCAAAAGTAAACAAAAGGTAGTAAAAATATTGTAGAGATAGTGTAATTAACACGTAATAAATAGGAAAGGTTAATTATTATCATAATTAATCAATATCAGTCGCTTTTCTGAAAAGTTCTAATACAGAATTATTTTCTTTTAAGGACTGAACATAGACAACTCACTTAACTCATTTCTATTTACTCAGTTGCCTAACACTACATTTTTAAACAAAGTAATTATTTACTGTTTTCATTTGCTACATACTTATTATTTTAATATAATGATTTTCTTCTATTTGAAAAGGAATTTCAATGATAACAGATACCTAATTATAATTACATATTAGGTACTTCTGCTACCATGATTATTGCTGAATGAATTTTTAGGACAAAACTTTTTAACAAAGATCTCTCACATAACAAAATTTCTTAAATAAAGGATCTGAATCCTGCAGCTAGGATTAAAACGATGTGAAGTACAAAACCTAAAGAACTATATCTATAAATGTGATATAGCAAACAGTTACTTACAGGACTTAACTTTTCGAATTATTGGTCTTAATTTGAAAATATTGCTAAATAAAAATCAGTAGCCTGAATAGTTTAGAAGCGTTCAAAATGTGGTGTTATAGGCGAATGATGGGAAACCCGTAAATAGGGAAGGTTAGAAATGAAGAGGTATTAGAAAGAGTAAGAGAACAGATGACACTATGGAAGTCAATAAGAAATAGGCGACACAGGTTGGTAGGACACTTTCTCAGGAAGGAACAGCCAGTCAAAAACATATTAGAAGTAGAAACAGGAGTTAACAGGAGTAGAGCTAGACCTAGATTAGATTACTGGTCGCAAATAGTTATGGATGTGGGATGTTCTAGTTTTAAGGAAATGCAAAGATTAGTTCAGGATAGGAAAAAGTGGAGGTGCGTGTGCGACCAGTCTTAGGACTAACGACCTTATTATGATGATAAGTCTCAATAATGCATAAATAATAATGCTATTATTATAATTTTAGAAAATATACGAGGTTTGTTCAAAAAGTATCGCAATTTTTGTGTTTTTGCCGTCTTTATGTTCTCAGTAGTAGCGTAGCGTCGTCCTTTCATGGGTCTCTTCAGTTTCGGGAACAACAAAAAGTCACAGGGGGGCAGATCTGGGGAATACGGTGGCTGCGGTATTATTAGTGTACTGTTTTTAGCTAAAACTTCGCGCATAAAGTTGTAACCTCGTGATGGCGCTAGCGTTGAGCGTCAAATTATGGCTCCACCTACCTGAAATTAGTAGAATCATGACTGGCGTCAAACGTCAGCGTCAATCTAAAAAAATAACCAGATAAAAAATCGCAAGTCGATACCTCGATATATACTTACCTCTAACCTAATTTTTATAAAAGCACGTGGCAATTGTAAACAAAAAAACTTGTAACTACAATAAATGTTAAACATTATAGAAACTTATTNTTTTTTGGCTGCGAATTATTTGTTTTAAAAACTTGAAACTTACAATACAAATGCAACAAGGATTATTAATTAGTTTCAAGTTTAAAATCCCCAGATGCGGAACCATAGGGTGGGGCAATGGGTGTAATTGCCCTCACCCTGACTCACGATCAAGTCTTATTTATAGAGCATTTAGACAGTTACATCTATAATAAAATGAGTATTAATAGTCAGGGTAATTCACACATTTAAAAGATCATAAGTGCCGCTTTAATTACAAGCACTTGCTAAGAGAACATCTGTTGAAAGTGCTGTGTAGATTTTATGAACTTTTTTTTGTTTAAACACCCTTTTCTCGCCATAAAGGCCTTCGGAGAAATATAATGAGATTTTGCAATTTCGGTAACAAAACTAAAGGATAAAAAGAAATTCATTTGGCAAAGCTGATTTTTGCTAGATAGGCTCCATAGGTCCTTGCCGCCGTCAACGAAATTAAGTATTAAAAAGAAAGAAATTAATTATAGTGTATACTTCATTTAGTTTCTCTAGCGATGTGCCCCTTCCAATGTCTTGGATGCGTTGTAGAGGATAAAATGGTCAATTTTTCCGTGCAGTACTGTACGGATTATACGCTCCTCACCGGTTAAGAGTTTGGCCGAGAGTCTCCTTCCTTTTCTGACCTAGTGCTGTTCTTTTCTACTTTGCGCCGGTCAAACTAAAGGTCACATCGCTACAGAAACTAAACGAATTATAATTTGACCTCCAAATTGTCTCAACAAATCAAAATTCTATTACAGCTGTTAAAGATAAGTCAGTAATTCCTGCTCACAAATTGGGCAAAAATTTAATTTTTGGAATCTGAGGTTATGTTACTTCGAAATTCAGACGTGCTATGACAATTCTAAAATCGGAAACGATATTTTTGATCTGTATTTCCTGATTCACGTTAACTTGTGAGTCGGTTGGCTAATTTTGTTGATTAGGGACCGTAACGTAACGTAATAAGGATTGTCAAAACACTTTAGTCAGTCATTTCAAAACAGTATCATATACTCGGTTCACTGCGTCCCATCTGTCACGGCTTTTTAAGGAAGAAACCAAAAAACTGCCGCCCAAGATTTTTTACTTCCCAACCATGCAACAACTAACATGCGGATGCTGATATAAAAAATGGGCTGCCAGTGGCGTAGTTATTCACTTTTGTGCATCAGAAAAAAACAAACATGAATCTGAGTATGTTCTTTTGTTATAGGGAATCTTCGGTACATAAATTACAAATAATTTTACAAATAAAATAAAGTTTCTAACCTTTTCTTTTCCACCGCGCCCGCTGTCCATGTTTCGCACCCGTACAGCACCGCGCTCCAAACATACACCTTTAACAATCTTTTTCGAATTTCTAAATTAACCGTTCACGAGCATACTTCTCTAAGTAACTGCTCAAGATCTGTAACTGCCTGTTACTGTTTATACAAACTAAGTATCACTCTTTTATCTCTGTAACTCATCCCTACATTTTTAAGTATATTTAAAATCGTATCCTATTTAACATTGTCAAAACCTTTTTCTAAATCTACGAATCCTATGTACGCACTTCTTCCTTTTTCTATTGTTTTCTCTGTTGTTAACCGTAAAGCTAGAATGGCCCTCGCGTTGCTCTATTTCTTCTAAACCCAAATTGATTTTTACCCAAATGGTTTCTCCGCCCTTTTCTCCATCTTGTACTGAACTGTATTAATAACAATACATTCCATTAACAATGAGACACTTAAAAGATTTTTTGTACCCTACAAAAAAATCTTATGCTTGTCATTGTTAATAATGATTATCCTGTGTTTTGTGAGTAATGTCAGGGACCTGGGGTCGATTCCCGGCGAGAGCATCACAGCAGCAACAATGTTTCCTCATTAATTTGAGGTCATCCTTAGTAGTAAAAATTAATTCACTGTAATGTATTTGAAAAATCTTATGTTCACCAATTTTACTTAGGACTCAACATATGTTTCAGAATTTATACCAATATCAAGGATTGTCCAATCATAAATAACATTGGAAACATAAA
>NW_020442398.1:237761-260328 GCF_000699045.2 Agrilus planipennis
GTCTCCTTCCTTTTCTGACCTAGTGCTGTTCTTTTCTACTTTGCGCCGGTCAAACTAAAGGTCACATCGCTACAGAAACTAAACGAATTATAATTTGACCTCCAAATTGTCTCAACAAATCAAAATTCTATTACAGCTGTTAAAGATAAGTCAGTAATTCCTGCCCACAAATTGGGCAAAAATTTAATTTTTGGAATCTAAGGTTATGTTACTTCGAAATTCAGACGTGCTATGACAATTCTAAAATCGGAAACGATATTTTTGATCTGTATTTCCTGATTCACGTTAACTTGTGAGTCGGTTGGCTAATTTTGTTGATTAGGGACCGTAACGTAACGTAATAAGGATTGTCAAAACACTTTAGTCAGTCATTTCAAAACAGTATCATATACTCGGTTCACTGCGTCCCATCTGTCACGGCTTTTTAAGGAAGAAACCAAAAAACTGCCGCCCAAGATTTTTTACTTCCCAACCATGCAACAACTAACATGCGGATGCTGATATAAAAAATGGGCTGCCAGTGGCGTAGTTATTCACTTTTGTGCATCAGAAAAAAACAAACATGAATCTGAGTATGTTCTTTTGTTATAGGGAATCTTCGGTACATAAATTACAAATAATTTTACAAATAAAATAAAGTTTCTAACCTTTTCTTTTCCACCGCGCCCGCTGTCCATGTTTCGCACCCGTACAGCACCGCGCTCCAAACATACACCTTTAACAATCTTTTTCGAATTTCTAAATTAACCGTTCGCGAGAATAGAAGTGACTTCTTTTTATTGATTCCATTTCTTTCTCTTATTACAATCAGTAAACGTTCGGAAACAAAATTGGGTTCTAAATATTTAGATACAAAATGTTGTTAATTTTACATCAATAAATTATTTGCAACTTTATTTTGGCTCTGATCTTTCACGGTCAACAAACTATTTTGGCATCAGTGTCTTTTTTCCAATTAAAACGGGTGACAAAGGCAATTAAGGAAGCATATAGAATAATTATTTGTTGCTGAACTGAAGAAACTCTAACATAAACATAGAAAAACTCTATCTCAATCACTTCAAATAGAAAAATATGAATCATACTTAATGTTCGCAACAAACAATGCAAACACCACTATTAGTCTAGAAAAACTCCAATATTGCAGAAGTGAGAAAATGCCTGCAAGGTTTTCTTAAAAAATATTTTATACTTAAGTGAATGTAGAAAATTAAATAGGTACTACAAGAAAGTATTTATTTGAAAAAAGTATTTTGAAAATACGTATTTAGCATTTAAAATACAGAAAGGAAATCTAAGTTTTGTTGTTACGCCACTGGTACATACAAATTCACATAGCTGTTGTCAGCATATCTAGGAGACTCTAATTGCAGACTATCTTCGGAATCTCGTCTCGAGACAGGAAAGGCAGCAATTGGGGACCACGTAGTATATTTCGGGACCATAAGTCCAATGGGGTGTGTACGAACTCGTACAATGACTTCTAACACACCAAAACAATTTTCATTCGATTCATTACTTAAATCTCTTGTTTCATAAATCCCTTCATGGAAATTTAATTCAGCCATTTATACAACAAAATTAATGCTGCAATATTATTATTGTTCATACAAGTCTTGGTTTCAATCATACATTCTTCTCACATCACAACCTTGACCTTGATCTTGATCTTGCTAATGTCTGCTCACTCTCTATTTTGATGATCAAACTTTTTGCTGTATTTTGTTTCTGTTCGTACCACCGATCTTCTACGTTAAGTCTTCATTTTGGCCGGGATCTTACTTCAGTTGTTTTTGACAACCATTTAGGTCAAATCTTGCTTGAAGTCAAGGTCTGTATTCTGAATCTCAACTTTAGTCTTGAGCTTTAATTGTTTTTATCACAAATCTGCATGCTAAGTTTAGGGGCTAACTTTGATCCTGTATTTTAAGACTCACTTTAGCCCGTAAACTTGTATATCTATTATCATACTCAATCTTGATGGCTAAATGTTTGTCTTAAGTTGCTCAATTTCGACCAAAAACAGCATCACATTAACATGAGTTAATTATTATGACGTGGAAACTAAAGCTTAATCATCCTAATGGAAACTGCCACACGAGCCAAGTTAGGTCGAATGCGAAGGTTTTGCTTACAGTTTTGGTCGATTGCTGGGATGTGGTGCATCATAAGTTCTTGCCATACGTTAGAACGGTCAATAAGGAATATTACTTGCAAGTTACGCGCAATTTGCGGGAAGCAATCCACCAGAAACGCTCTGATTTGTGGAAGAACAAAAATTGTCTTTTACACCATGATAATGCCCCTTCTCATACATCGTTGCTTTTGCGCGAATTTTTTGCCAAAAACAACACAATAATAATTCCACAGCCACAGTATTCCCCCTGTGACTTTTTCTTGTTCCCGAAACTGAAGAAGCCGATGAAACAACGACGCTACCCTACGATTGAGGAGATAAAGACAGCATCTAAGAAGGAGCTGAACAAAATCACAAAAACAATTTTTTAAAGTACTTGGAGAACTAGAAAATACGTTGGCATAAGTGTATAATATCTGGTCCATACAAAACTGTAAAGAGAAATTACAAATCAAAACAAACGAACACAAACGCATATGCAACACATACACCTACAGTACAGCGTAGGAGCTATCTGCTGATAATTTGTCGAGAGGCAATTTTCGGATTATCGCTTGCTATTAACAGCCAGTTAAAATGACTCCTTTAGGACACATCCATCTGGGGTTACACGCCGCGCGTGACGCGTGATGCTTGATGCTGTCACGCGTGACGTTACACTTTTCGGTTTTATACCCTAGTAAATTTCCTTCTTACCGATGAAAAAGTTTCACTTCAACAAAAATATAAATATGTGTAAACTTTTGATGCTGAGTAATCATTAATCACATATGCGTCACGTTTCACGTATCCTTCACAGGAAAGCACTCTGTATGTTTTGCAGATATATACGAGGGCGGTTCAATAAGTACCCGTGTGGAGACACTATTTTTTAAAGTTTTTTTTAATTTTTTAATATAGTCCCCTTTTCGAAAGATACACTTCCCCCAACGACCCAGCCATTTTTTTTACCCCTCCAAAAAATAAGATTTGTCGAACTCTCCAAAATCCCCCCCCTTGTTTCGGCGATGACTTCCTCGTTTGAGCTAAATTTCTTTCTCGCTAGTCATTTCTTCATGGTAAGGAACAAGGGAGTCACAGGGAGTCAAATCGGGGTGTGCGGCTGTAAATTCATAACGTAATTCATGCATTTTGGCGGCAACAACTCCTGATGAATGTGTCGGTGCGTTATCGTGTTGAAAACGCACCTTTTTTTTCGTCAAATGCGTCCGTGTCTCCTTCAATTTTTTGTCGAAACGGTCCAATAACTCACTGTAGTATTACCCAGTGATCTTTCTTCCTTTTCCTAAAAAATCCGTTAAATGATTTCTTCCGTAACAACGTTTGTCCGGCTTCCTGGTCGCTCCTATCAAAAACGGATCTTTGCCCACGTTTAAATTCGTTGAAGCAATATCTAACTGTGGTCGTAGATGGCGAAATGTCTCCATAAACAGTATCCAACTTTGTTTTCATCTCCTCGCATTTCTTCCCATCCAAAAACAAAAAGCGAGTTACCGAACGATACTGCTCTTTTTCCATCTTAGCGAAAATAACGAAACACGTCTCAGTCCAATGGCTGCCAAATCCAAACTAACCTATCAATCAGTCTGAAATTCGTTTTGGCGTGGTTTGATAGATGGCAGCACACGATGACAACACCAATTTCCCTCGGAAACGTCCTGTCTTCAAACACGAGTACTTATTGAACCGCCCTCGTATGTATATACTTGTAAGTACCTGTTCGATCACATACGTACATAGGTGTATTATAAGTAAATACAATATATATACATGCATGATTAACCCGCATATATATATATATAGATATATGTGTGTACACTTTACATGTTGTGCATTTCCGTTTGTTCAGAATAAGAGTATCACTTAGCGCCCCAGGAGTCAGTAACCGGGAAGGTGCCACGGTGCCACGACGAAAAGAGAGTAACCAACCGGATTTCTGCGGTCGGTTCTTTTCCGGTATCAAGCCGTATTTATATTAAGTCGTGCCTCGACGCGCCACGTCGCCTGTGTCATCTAAAACAATTATTATTATCTCTGCAAAATTTCTTAATTGACTGTATAACTCTATCTACGTCTGTGCGTAACTCAATGGTTTAGATTTGACCCGAAAATTGCTATGCCAATGAAATAGTTCGGCTTTCATGGTGTTTGACAGGACAACAAAAAAAAGTTGTTTGGAAAGGCCAGAGAGTAGCTGCTTTTTGTTGACATGCCAAGCGGTAACACATCTAATGAAGATGATAATAACGAAATTAAAGGTAGGCGCTGAAGAATATAACATTCGAAAACGAGACATTCAATTGTTTTGTTTCTTAGTAAAACTAATGAAAATTCTATCATTTGCGGCTTTGCTCGCAGAAATTGATATTGTTTCTCCATAAAACCTTTTAACTTCCAATTCACCCTTACAACGTTTTAATTTTATGTAATGTCGCCATCTTAGATTTGAAATACAAACGTAGCAACAACATTTCATTCTTAAGGGTTGATTTTTAAAAATTGCCAAAACATATATTTGCTTAATTTCAACAATGAGAAGCCTTCGAGTAAATCCGAGTACAAATAAAATATGCCCCATGGAAACGTTGCAACCTCTTTTCATTTCATTAATAAACTTCTAAATTTTTATGAACTTGAAACTATGGAGAGTGAAACTACTGTTAATCATACTCATAATAGACTAAAATGTTAATTAGAAAACAATACGGACACTTTCACCAAATTTTGTTACAAATCCAACAAATTTCGTTCGTATGACGAGTAAAATATTAGGTTTATTAAAAACAAAAAGCTTTTGCGTATTTCTAATCCAGTCGATCTCTCGAGCCTACAGTTTGGCGTCAAGTCGAAGAATAAGGTAGAAGACCCTATAAAACTTCCTTTTAGGAATCCTGGGAATGGGTAGGTGGTTGTTGGGGAGAGGCAGATCAAATAGACGAAAAAGTAAGAAACACAAGAGAAATTAAACATTTGCTGTGTGAAATATTACCGTTGCAGTATTTGTCTAAATGATCCATAGAAATTACGGAAGGGCAGGAGAAACCAAAATGGAACAGTGTCCTTCCGAAAGTTAAGCTAAGTTCCAAACCTCTGGACCACGCCCCTCAATAAAGAACTCAATCTAATACCCCTTTTTACTGTATACAGTAATATAATACCTAATAGTAACAAGAAGGGAGTCTACAAAACTTAATTCACTGTAGTTTCTGATTAAGTGGCGCTAAGACTCTTTTGATTTCTAAACATTCTGAAAGGTTTTCTGAAAATCCCCAAGCGACACATTTGACGGTGACCGTTGACCCCCGGTCGAATATTGCTAGGCCTTTTCATCATCATCATAAGGTCGTCAGTCCTAAGACTGGTTGGACATGTACCTTCACTATTTCCTACCCCGAGCTAATCTTCGCATTTCCCTAAAACTAGAACAATCCACATCCTTAACTATTTGCGAAAACTAATATAATCTAGGTCTATCTCTACCCCTTCTAACTCTCGTTTCTGCCTCTAATATGTCGCTGACGAGACCTTCATGCCTGATAAGGTGTCAGACCAACCTCGCCTATTTCTCATTAACTTCCATAGAATAATCTGTTTTCCTGTTCTGTCTAGTATCTCTTCATATCTAACCTTCTCTATCCACGGTATCCTCATCATTCGCCTGTAACACCACATTTCGAAAGCTTCTAACTTTATCTTTTTATTGAAGGCGACTCGATCCTGCACTATCCTCTGCTTTATATCCCAACTACTAATTTTTCATCTCCTATCTTTATATTTGCTCTATTCCTATTTTTCCTTCCCTTGCATACCAGTATTTTTGCTTGACTTTTACGTATTTTCATGCAATACTGTTTTGTCAATACCGCTTCCGTTTTATTTAAAGCCATCCCTAACTCCTCCTTGCTAGATGCTGATACTACTATATCATCTGCTAATCAAAGCATACTAATCTTTTGCCCCTGTATATCTATCCCTACGGTTGGTCTGTCTTTAATGGTGTTGATCGCGTCTTCGATGTATAGATTAAAAAGTAGCGGTGACAGTGTGCATCCCTGTCTGACTCCCTTCCTAATACATATTTACTTCTCCATGTTGCAGCCCCAGCTCCATAACTGCCTGTTGCTCTTTACTGAGTCATAAATAAATGCAAAAAACACATAAAGGATAAATATTCGGTGATTGAATAATGCCGATGCGTTGCAACTACCAACGTTATGATATCGTCTCGCTTTGAGTTTGTTAGTTATACGTCGAAGACAGCTATCGAAATTACAACCTCCAATCGCATTGTTTTACACTTTATCAACCGCTTTTTGCCAAACTACAGAGAACTACAATATTTTTTACGCCCAAATCATGGTGACAAGAAGTATGATGGTCAGAGAAACCTGATTTCTTTATTTTTTATTAACATTTTTTGTCTTGGAACAAGATCGTTATGTAAAACGTAGAGGGACCATAATGCATCGATAATTATGGAATTTTTAACGAGTGACAACAGCGAAAGCCTTTTCATTTAAATAATAATTTTTCTTTCACATGCACATGCTATGCACACACGTGTATGCGCCTGTTTACATCCATTTTGCATATACACAAGTCGACATGCGTATTATTTTTTTGGCAGTAACGGCATCAAAGACGGCGTTGCACGTAACAAGACTTCACGTGTTGCTTGAAATGATCATAAAGATTTCGTTGAGTATAATTGCGACTAGTCGGTAATTACACAATTTGCCGTGCAAAATTTAGTACCTGCTCGGGGCCATTTTATGTCCCGCTTCGAAAACTTAAAGGGCATACGGAATTGATTTTGATCGAAAATGTACAGTTGTTAACTCCAAAACGAACAGAATTAATTGTTTTACTCTGAAGACGTAACTAACTAACGAAACGTGTCATAAGAATAATTTCTAGTACCTACTATCATTTTGTTGACGAATAGGACGTCGTAGATACAGAATCAGTATCTATTAATTGAAAATGTACCTACATCGAAATCTGCTTAGAATCACTTCACAATCTACTACTCAACACTACCTAATACAGTAAATTAAAGTTAGGTTAAGGTTGTATAAATAAACTTGTTTATAATGATTCCGCTTATAACGACAATCCGTTTATAATGCTATAAGTATAGACTACTACTATAGCATCATACCTTACTGATAATATTTTTCAAGTAAAAACTGTCTATTTAAAATTGTGAAGTATTTTTATCGTAGGTAAATTTTCCAAATCAAAGTTTAATTACCGGTTCAGAAAGCTGCCTAAAATACTGGTATGCAAGGGAACAAAACACACGGAATGAGCAAATATAAAGATGAGAAACGAAAAATTAGAAGAAGTCGCTGATTATCGATATCAGATAGGTCAGGATGAAAGGAGATTTAAAACAGAAGTTAGCACAGGGACGTTTCGCCTTCAACAAAAAGAAGTCACTTTTATGCTCGCGAACGGTTAATTTTGAAATTCGAAAAGGATTTTCAAAAGTGTACGTTTGGAGCGCGGCCCTGTACGGGTGGGAAACATAGACGATGGGCGCGGTGGAAAAGAAAAGGTTAGAAACGTTCGAAATGTGGTGTTATTGGCGAATAATGAGGATATTGTGGATAGAGAAGGTTAGAAATGAAGAGGTATTTGAAAGAATAGGAGAAAAGAGGACTTATGAAAGTCAATAAGAAATAAGCGAGATAGGTTGTTAGAACACCAGCTCAGACATGATGGGGTAGTCAGAGATTTATTAGAGACAGAAACAGGATTTAAAGAAGTAGAGCTGGACCTAGATTAGATTACTAATGACAAATAGTTAAGGAAGTGGGATGCTCTAGTTATAGGGAAATGCGAAGATTAGCTCAGGATAGGAAAGAGTGGAGATGTGTCCTATCAGTCTACCGAGCGGCATGGCCTAGAGGTCTAGACCATTGCTTAGCATTCGAGAGGACGCCGGTTCGATTCCGAGTCCGTCTGCCTTGGTCCAAGTTTTTCTGTGGTTTCCTTGGATCACTTAGGCAAATGCTGAGGCAGTAATATTCCACAGATAATCTTTCACTCTCTTCTGTCTCCATTTCGTCCGTCTCATCCTTCTCACCCGAACCACCACCCACCCATTCCCACGATTCCTGAAAACAGGCTGAAGAGGGCCTTCCGCCCTACCTTCCGGCATAGTCCGGAGGGACTGCCCGCCCACCAGCATTACTGTCTGGTGGGAATGAAACACCCAAAAGTTTTTTTTTCCAACCAGTCTTAGGACTTACAACCATATTATGGTGAAAGCTATTTATGTGTTTCAACATTATATGTTTGCTTGTATTAGTTTGTGTTGAAGCACCAATAAGAACTGTGAAATTTTCCATTATCTGTCACCTAATTAAAAGAAAGGCTAAGAAAGTCTGGAAAAGAAAATTAAATGTGCGTTTAAGTTATACCTTTAAAAGTTTTGTAAGCTTACCGTTTATTGGGTCGCTAACTGTATAAATGCAAATGAGAGTATGGATATAAAAAGTATTTGTATGGACGATGCTAACGAGCTACAGATTTTTTTATTATGTCAGAACGCTTGTTAATTCTGTTTTCGACCTTTTTAATGTCCCCGTTTTCGGGCCAATTAGCGAATGAATATCAAACTTCTCGTAGTACCTCAGAAAAGTATAATAACTCAGTTTACTGACGCCATTGATCATTAAACAGCTATGTTTTTTAAATTCGCTAAAAAAAGACTAATTTTGAACTTATCAGATTTACATACACTTATACGTGACGTTTACATACCGGATGTTTAGAGGCAAGACTTTCTTCGAGTTTAGTATTTCATGTTATAGGCGAATGATGAGGATAACGTGGATAGAAAAGGTTAGAAACGAAGAGGAATTAGAAAGAATAGGAGAACAGAGGACTCTATGGAAGTCAATAAGAAATAGGCGAGATAGGTTGGTAGGACACCTTCGCAGACATGAAGGTCTAGTCAGAGACATATTAGAGGCAGAAACAGGAGTTAGGAGGGGTAGAGGTAGATCTAGATTAGATTACTGTTCGCAAATAGTTAAGGATATGGGTGGTTCTAGCGAAGTTTAGCTCAGGATAAGAAAGAGTGGAAGTACGTGTCCAACAAGTCTTACGACTGACGTCCTTATGATAATGGTGATGAATGTTCACAATTAATTTTATTCTTTTATTTTTTTGTCATACAATCATAACTAACTAATTCAGTGTATATACTACCCTCGAAATTTGTTTGAGAAGTTGATGCCAACTACGGAAGGTAGATAAGATGAACCTTTTGGTCACAGCTACGTAAATAGTTCTGTGATTATAACGTCCGCCTGGTATGTGACTGGCCCGGGTTCTGTTCTCAGTCGATTCAAAGCCATTTTTAGCGAATGTTTCGTATATGTTTTACTGTTTTCCTTTTTGACGTCATTTCAAGAAGCTCATTTCGATTTCCTTATCAGCAACTCATCGGGTACCGTAGTCAACAGGGGAGGCACAGTCGAAACATTAAACAAAAGTAACTTACAATAACGATTAGTATAATTAATTGATTATTAAAATGAATTGATAATTAAAATAATTCGCGTATACCTACCTACCTACTATTTATTTATCGAATGTAGTAGGCACATGTAGATGGTGGAACTTTCTACGGTAATTTTTTATATTACTTGGTACAATGTCAGCTGTGTACGTACAGTAGGTACGCACACATGTATGATGGGTACTTATATATTAAACATCGCATTTAATTGTCCTTAAGTCACTTGCAAAACTGTCAGCTTTTGTAATTAGTAGTGAAGTGTTAAATTGCGCAAATGTTTATTCGTGTGAGTTTGCTCAAGAACAGTTATAACACATTAGCGAAACAATGCATTATCAACACAATTTTTAGTGAGTGCCGGCACTTATATAATGCGCTTTTGGTTAACGATAAAACAAAAGACAAAAGGAAACGCCTACTTTGAATATATCTAGAAATACAATTAGAGTCAAATTAGATAATATGATTAATAAATTTGTACCTGCATATGTGTAAAAATCATGCGGATCGCAATTGACGAAAAATATAGCAAATAAACATTCCAGAAGGTTCTCGATTCTTCCGGTCAACTTCACTCTAGAACATTCTATCTAACAATAATCCTAGACGTTTGAGAACACTCCAGCTGAAATCAACACTAGACGGATTGAAGAACACTCTAGTACAATATCATTCATAAATATTTGCGTGTGTTCAAAAATCATGCAGATCGCGATCGACAAAAGCTATCGGAAACCAGCTCCAACTCCAGCTCAAACATAACAGTGCTCAGACGTTCCAGAAGGTTCTCGATTCTTCCAGTCAAGTTCACTTTAGAACTTGAGAACATTAATACCTAAACCTGAATATATTCCTAGACGTTCGAGAACATTTCAGCTGAGGTTCAAGAACATTCTAGTAGAATATGATCAATAAATACTTATGTACATATGTGCAAAAACCATACGGATCGCGATCGATAAAAGCTATCGGAACCTAGCTCCACCACTCAAAGAAGACGGTCTTTGACCAATCCAGAAGGTTCTCGATTCTTCCGGTCAACTTCGCTCTAGAACATTCTATCTAACAATAATCCTAGTTGTTTTTGAACACTCCAGCTGAAATCAACACTGGAAGGATTGAAGAACACTCTAGTACAATATCATTCATAAATATTTGCGTGTGTGCAAAAATCATGCAGATCGCGATCGATAAAAGATATCGGAAACCAGCTCCAACTCCAGCTCAAACATAACGGTGCTCAGACGTTCCAGAAAGTTCTCGATTCTTCCAGTCAAGTTCACTTTAGAATTTGAGAACATTAATACCTAAACCTGATTATATTCCTAAACGTTCGAGAACATTTCAGGTGAGGTTCAAGAACATTCTAGTTTGTTGTTCCACATTGTTTAGAGTTAAAAGGAAAATAGAAATTCTTAAGAAACATTCCCCGAAACATATCTATAAAATGTAGATGTAAACTATATTATATTCCAAAATTATAAAATATACCCCTTAATACCGCAGATAGTAATGGTTAGAAACGAGGAGGTTTTAGAACAAATACGAGAACAAAGGGCGCTATGGATGCCAGTGGATGTTTGGGATGTTAGGACATTTTGTGAGGCTTGAAGGGTTAAGTTAAAGGTAATTGAGAAAAAGAGAAGTATGAATAACGAACCGCAGAGGGCGACGAAGATTGAATTACTATTCGCAAAAAGTTGNAAAGTTCTCGATTCTTCCAGTCAAGTTCACTTTAGAATTTGAGAACATTAATACCTAAACCTGATTATATTCCTAAACGTTCGAGAACATTTCAGGTGAGGTTCAAGAACATTCTAGTTTGTTGTTCCACATTGTTTAGAGTTAAAAGGAAAATAGAAATTCTTAAGAAACATTCCCCGAAACATATCTATAAAATGTAGATGTAAACTATATTATATTCCAAAATTATAAAATATACCCCTTAATACCGCAGATAGTAATGGTTAGAAACGAGGAGGTTTTAGAACAAATACGAGAACAAAGGGCGCTATGGATGCCAGTGGATGTTTGGGATGTTAGGACATTTTGTGAGGCTTGAAGGGTTAAGTTAAAGGTAATTGAGAAAAAGAGAAGTATGAATAACGAACCGCAGAGGGCGACGAAGATTGAATTACTATTCGCAAAAAGTTGGTGGTGTGGGATGTTCTTGTTTTCAGGAAATGTAAAGATTTGTTCTCACAAAAAAGAACGAAGATGCGTGTTAAATCAATCTGAAATTGTGATGATGATGATGTGGTGGAGGCGCCTGTCAGGTGTAGGGATATGCATAGGCTAGAAATTTGAATTAAGTAAATTCAACAATACTTAATGAGTTTTAGAGTCTGAAGGTAGTAGTCGAATACAATAAGACAAGAACAGTGTATCAGATCCTAAAATGCTAGGGAAAGTATACGTAATTATAAAAAGTTAAGGAGTAAGTACCTTACTAGGTAGAGTCAAAAGAGCTCAGCCGAGCATAACCCTTTTCACCCTTATTTTCAAATGACGAAATTGATATTTGAATAATTATATCAAAAACCATTTAGATCAGTTGTGAAGAAAAACTCATCCCTGACAAAAACATTCCATACAAAATTTGACCACCTCTTTTCATCCCTTTAGGGCTTGAATTTACGAACGTTCTTCCTTATTCACTGCATACATCATAAAGAAAATCTCGGTGCAAAATTTCAGCTTTCTAAGTCTAAAGGTTTAACTTAGGCTTTAATAAATCAGCAAGTCAGTGAGTCAGGACTTTTCTTTGCATAAACGAAAACATATCTACGTTTCACCCCAAAGGGGCATTTTAGGATCGAAAAATTGGTTTTTAAACCACTTTAGTTACGGATATCACAATAGATCACAAAGTTAGCTACGCCGGGATTCGTTTAAGCAAATAGATATCCATATATTTCAATGGATCTTGGAGCATACGTAATCATAAAATGTAGCATCCTACTACAGATGGCGTTTACCGCGCCATTTGTGGTATTTTCGAAAACGCGCTGTTAAGACAGCAGGTAAAAATTGGTCTGTGTTCTGCCGGAGCTGCCTGCGACGCGCTGATGAGATCCAAAAAGATCGAAACCGCGATCCGCGTCTGGCAGTTTCGACATAACACAGACCACTTCGAATTATTATATTCGATTATGGTAACGTGCCTATCACGTTGAGGTTAGCTACGCCGGGATTCGTTTCAGCAAGTAGATATGCATATATTTAAATGGACCTTGTTGGAGCATACGTAATCCTAAAATGTAGCATCGTACTACAGATGGCGTTTACNGTCCGACACTTTTGATTTTTCTCCTTTTTGTGTCACTTTCATCACTGATTCGTCCTGTCCTTTTGTTGTTTCTTGACGTCTTCTGTATTCGTCTATTAATTTGCTTTTGACAAATTCCAAAGTGAACTCTTCAGCTGATCGACTTTCCAAAGCGGTAATCAAAAAACTATATGAATCCGGTAAGCTTCCTAATAACAACCCAGCAGCAAAACGATCCTTGATTTCTTCTCCCAAAGCAGAAAGTTGATTTAGTAAATTCAAAAATGTACTAATATGCGTTTCCATGTTGCCGCCTTCCTCCAACGATAGCTTGCAAACTCTCTTTAGTAAAAATACCATGCTCGACAGAGTTGATTTCTGATGATATTCTCTGAGAGATTCCCATGCGTCATGTGCAAACTCTTTGTTTCTTATATGCACAAGTTGATTGGTTTCAACAAGTAAAGCAATCGTTGATAACGCCTTATCGTTCTTTTTCTTCCAATTATTGTCCCGTTCTGAAGGCACTTGGTCTGATACGATGTCCCATAATTCTGCATTGATTAGTAACATTTTCACCAGGTAGCTCCATGATTGATAATTTTGCCCATTTAATTTTTCAACGCTAAATTTGCCGCTTTCTGCCATTTTAAACTTCACAAATAATACGCACGTACTTTAACCCCGTAATTTCGTTCAATTGTCACCTGGGCCCATAACCTGTCGCAAAGCGTTGCGACCTGGTGACAATAAAACGATAAATATTAAGAGATTAACACTTTATTTACAGTACTATTTTAAAAGAGTGAAATCTTAACATATATTATATGCGTGCTGTATTTTTTGGTTGTCGGGACCGGACTGAACTTGTGACTGGCTTGTTGCTAAAAAATAATCATTTTGTTTAAAGTTTATAAAACCAGTCGCCGTTGTGTCGCAGGAACCATGAAACCCGAGACTCCAATATTTATAAATGATAACTTAATTTTATTATCTTTGCTTTTAATGTTCTTAATATCCAACAGCATCGTCCTACAGATGGCGTTCACTGTGCCGTTTGTAGTTTTTTATCAAACGCACTGTTAAGACAGCAGGTAAAAGTTGGCCTGTGTTCTGTCGGAGCTGTCTGCCACGCGCTGATGAGATCCAAAAAGATCGAAATCGCGATCCGTGTCTGGCAGTTTCGACAGAATACAGACCACTTCGAATTATTTTACATATAGTGGGTTTGTGACTTTGTTTTGTTCTAAATAAATAAGTACATACATAAATATACTGTGACGAATAACTCCACAACTTTTGATTGGAATATTTAAATCAATCAACATGGGCNAGATATCCATATATTTAAATGGACCTTGTTGGAGCATACGTAATCCTAAAATGTAGCATCGTACTACAGATGGTGTTTACCGCGACATTTGTGGTGTTTTCTAAAACGCGCTGTTAAGACAGGAGGTAAAAGTTGGTCAGTGTTCTGTCGGAGCTGTCTGCGACGCGCCAATGAGATCCAAAAAGATCGAAATTGCGATCCGCGTCTGGTAGATTCGATAGAATACGGACCACTTCGAATTATTTTATTCGATTATGATAACGTGCCTATCACTTTGAGGTTAGCTACGCCGGGATTCGTTTCAGCAAGTAGATATCCATATATTTAAATGGACCTTGTTGGAGCATACGTAATCCTAAAATGTAGCATCGCACTACAGATGGCGTTTACCGCGACATTTGTGGTGTTTTCTAAAACGCGCTGTTAAGACAGGAGGTAAAAGTTGGTCAGTGTTCTGTCGGAGCTGTCTGCGACGCGCCAATGAGATCCAAAAAGATCGAAATTGCGATCCGCGTCTGGTAGATTCGATAGAATACGGACCACTTCGAATTATTTTATTAGATCACAAGGTTGTTATACATATTCTGGATGACACTCTATCTAAGCTAAAAAAAAGAGCTCACGCTTATAGATTTAGTATTTAATTTGCATTAAATATTTAGCGGAATGCCGATTTCCCTGCCTTTTGCTTATTTTGAATGTTAGGTCCAAATTGCAATATGCAATATTCAAAAAGAACGTTTGACGTTTCTCTCGGAAATATTGCTTTATTAATTATTCCTCTTGTCAAAATTAAATTCAATTTTCACGTTTTCTGTCTTAAAGAAGACACGTTTTGACATGACAAAATTAATGAGGTATTTTTTTTTTAAAATGGCACGTGGTGGTAACCGTTTTCCATTAAAAACTTTCCGTAATCTGAAAGGCAGCGAGAGGAAGTGCGAACGTAGTTTTTATTTTCTTTTTACGCGCAAAGTCAACGCGATCAGTATCTATTTTAATGGAATTTTACAGTTATGCACATTGCGTTGCCGAGGCTACAAAAATATAAAATGCGACAAATTGACTTTCCATCAGAGTTAATGTGATTCTCGTGTACGAACGGTTACGCGTACCTATACATATAACAGAGCGACGGGGGAATTTTGTTCTATACGCGGTTTGAATCCGAAATCAACGGCATTTTCGTAAAAGGAGAACTCAAAGAGTTTACAACATTTTCACGACCTTAATTAATTCAGCTGTATCGTCTTTAGTAAGGCACTAGGTACAGATGGAGATTTTAAAACATACAGGTCAAAAGATCAGAGATCGTTTATTTAAACTAATTAGTAATTAGTCACATTTACGAGACGGGAAATATTCCGGTTATAGGCATCATACCAAAAAAAAAGAGAGGCGCGGATAGTTGCGAGAACTTTAGAACAATTGACTTAACGTCCCATGAACCGTATAGAGAAGGATGGAAGATAGAGTGAAAGAAATTTAAAGGGATGACCAATTCTGATTTAGAAGAAACAGGGATAGTGATGAACAAAGCACGACTAAAACCAAGACTGTCCCGGCCTTGGAATTGGTATTGGTCTTGTTTATTCGGTCTTGGTGTTGATCCTACTCAAATACCTGCTTCCAGTTTTGGTATTGATCATGGTCTTGGTTTTAAATGTTAAGTCTTGATCTTGCTCGTTTAATCTGATACTTACGGTTTGTAATAATTCTTCTAAACACAAAAAATAACCGAAAAAGGCATTCAATCTTTGAAGACTCTTTATTAATAATTAAATACATCTTCTATTATTCATCAGTTATGTATTTTAATGCATTTCTATTATACGTGGATTTTCTTTGACACTACAGCAGACACCGAAAATAGAAATGATAGAAGAAGATATGTCGGCTTGTCAGTTTTTCTTTTCAGTAAGATTGCATATCTCATTTTTCGAACAATGGAAAGAAAGAAAAAGAAGAGCAACCTTACGTTTCAGTTTAGGACGAATCGACTGATTGCTTTGGTTAAACAATAAAATGTTGTTCGTGAATTCAACCGGTGGGTTTAGATAACAAGGTTATTGTACCTGTTTAATCCTTATAAGGAAACCAAACGACAAAATCTATTTACAATTACAATACTTTCCATTTTGGTCAATATAAATACGTTAAATGAGATATAATCAAACAGTTTCCTAAACAATTTTCTTATGTACTTATATGGATTTTTTTTTATGCAAAATCTGTTATAAGTAGCACCTATTAGTGTCCCACACATGTACAGTTATTGTAAATTTACAACTTATTTGACAGTCTCATTGCCATTTGAATTGAAATAAAATATATTATTTATATACGTCATCTTTGGTCGAAGATTAGTGCCAGCAAAAATATTAAAATTAAACTGCAACAATTATTTATAAAAATTTTCTCCATCGGAAGGATCTTAGATTGGGTCACTAAAAGCTAGCGATTGAGTCTGAAAAGTATGAGTAAAATGAGGATAGAAAAAGCAAGAGCCGCTGCGAGATGAACGTTTCCTTAAATAGACATCAATTTTGGTATTGTCAATTATCAAACATAAGCAAAGATCCTTGCGTGACGTCAAACTAATGCGCATTCTCTTTCTGCTCATAGACTTGTAGAGCACAGCTTGGTAAAATACATGACGCGACCCTATACCATATGTATACTTCATTTACTTTCCCTAGCGATGTGCCCCTTCCAATGTCTTGGATGCGCGCTGGCAAAATCGTAGGTAGGGAGAAAAAAGCTCATTATACTCTCGACTCTTGTTCATTAAACATACTTTTTCATACAGTACCTGCCAAAAGTTTTGTTCAATCATGAATAGTAGTGCGAGTCGAAAACAAGCGTTAAAGCCTTTAATATGTCTTCAAATATAAATAAACATCTCGTTGATATTTTCAGTAGTAAATGGTACCAATAACAGCACATTTGAGCAATGCAATTGTAGTGGATAAAATGGTCAATTTTTCCGTGCAGTACTGTACGGATTATACGCTCCTCACCGGTTAAGAGTTTGGCCGAGAGTTGTCTCCTTCCTTTTCTGGCCTAGTGCTGTTCTTTTCTACTTTGCGCCGGCCAAACTGAAGGTCACATCGCTACAGAAAGTAAACGAAGTATAGTTTATGTCATAGCTTCTAATCTTCTAAGTGTCGTCAGTGAGTGATCATCAGTATTCTGCGTTATGTAACTAGTAAACTTGACGGAACGAAAAACATATAAGTAAAAAATTATGTGCCCTGCTTCATGTTTTCTTTCCATTTCTGCGTTCCGTGTTCATTCCAATTCCTTCGCGATAACAAAAATATTACTTTAGGGTAGAATTGTTAAAAGAATTCGCCATGTAAACTTGTCCAGGCCCATACGAACATAAAAAGGTTCGTAAACACGCTGATTAAATGTTTGCCTACGTTTGTTTGTTCATGGATAAAGACCTACTCGGTCTAGTACTCGAAACTGACTGTGTCTGTTTGCAAAACGATTTTTGACATCTGCTGTGTCATTCGTATTTGAGAGTGCATATTTTTTTTTTGATGAAACATTAAAAAATTAAAGAAGGTACGAACTTTCTCTTCCACAAAATGTTTGAACACAAAAAAATATTTATATAAATTAATAGCAGTATTAGCATCTTGCAAGGAGGAGATAGGAGCTTTAAATAAAATGGAAGCGGTATTGACAAAATAGTATTATATGAAAATAGATAAAAGTAAAACAAAAATGCTTGTATGCAAGGGAAGATAAAAAATAGGGAAAGAGCGAATTTAAAGATAGGGGACGGAAAAATTAGAAGAAGTGGCTGATTATAGATATCTAGGAAGTCAGATAATTCAGGACGGAAGGAGTAGTAGGGATATAAAGCAGAGGATAGCGCAGGATCGAGTCGCCTTCAATATAAAGAAGCCGTGCTCATGCTCGCGAACGATTAATTAACAAATTAGAAAGAATAGGAGAACGGAGGACTCTGTGGAAGTGAATAAGAAATAGGCGAGATAGGTTGGTAGGACACTTTCTCAGACATGAAGGTCTAGTCAGAGACATATTAGAGGCAGAAACAGGAGTTAAGAGGAGTAGAGGTAGGCCAATTGTTCGCTAATATAGTTAAAGATGTGAGATGTTCTAGGTTTAGGGAAATGCAAAGATTGGCTCAGGATAGGAAGGAGTGAAAGTACGTGTTCAACCAGTCTTGGGACTGGCGTCCTTATGATGATGATGAATTAATGATCAATTAATGTTAGCATAGGCGTAGAAGAATGAATAAGGAAAATATAAGACTAACCATGTCGTTCATCCGATCAAATTACTTCGGTAGTCCGGATCATCACCGGATTTATTAAGTAGTTTGAAGCAATTGTTACCCATAATTCGAGGTGATTATGTTTTCCAATTCGTACCCAAATTCAAATTGTTATGGGAATTTTCTGATGTTTGCGTTTTTTTGCATAATGTCGAGAAACCATCGCCTAAGTCCTCTGTAAGCACATTATTTTAAAGACCAATTTTTTTCTTGCTGTATACCCAGAATGTTAGGAATATGAACTCAAATCTCAAACCCCCAAATTTCAAAGACTGATCCACGAGTATTTGTATTTGTCTATATTTCAAACTTCTAGGTTCACCGGTTTAGATGGTGTCAGACAAAACAATTATATGGACTTAATAAAACCATGAATAATAATAAATAATTTGTAGCAAGCAATAAAAAGTCTACTACAAATTGCACGCATATCTTACGTATTAAAAAGGCGAACTTAATGAAAAAATATTCATAGTCCTGACGAAGCCATGTGTTTAGAAACGATTTAATGCTAATATTAATGCGTTAATGTCATAGTAATTATTTAAGTTATTACGAATCTGAACAGATGTTTTCTCAGGCGGCTTCGCAGACAAAAGTGACAATCAGTGGAGAACATTAGGACCCGTTCCTGGCGGTAATGACCGTCCGTAGTTTATTTTAAAAGCGAATTTTCTAGACGACTTTAACAACCATCCCGACATTTCTGCATACGTGTCCGTCTGGTTCCACTTTAAACCGTAAAAAATCATAAAAAGTGTGTAATACGAGGGTGGATTGATAAGTTTCCGGCCTAACCAAGAGATGACGCCACTAGGCCTACCTTGAGGTGACATTCTATAGTACCATCCTTGGATAGCTTGTAGCTATAGTTTCAGCCCGATCTCCTTGCTAGTGTAGGTTTGACAGCACGCTGAACAAGACGCCTCTGTGGTTTTCGTAAAAATGGAAAAGCAGGAAAATCGTGCTGTCATCAAATACTTTTATTTGAAGGGGTTAACGCCGAAGGAAATTAAAAAAGAGATGGACTCAACACTGGGGACATCCTCCCCGTCATATTCAACCGTTAAGCAGTGGGTTTCCGAGTTTAAAAAGGGTCGTGTGAGCACCTCTGATGGGCCTCGCTCAGGACGCCCCGTTGAGGTCACAACTCCAGATATGATCGAAAAAATTCATCAAATAGTGCTGGGAGACCGCAGATTGAAAGTGCGTGAGATAGCTGAGACCTGTAAGATGTCATATGAACGTGTGCAACATATTTTGCACCAACATTTGCATATGGAAAAGCTCTGTGCAAGATGGGTGCCGCGTTTGCTAACAGTCGACCAAAAATTGATTCGAAAAAACATTTCTACCGCAAATTTGTCATTGTATAAGCGTAATCCAAGCGAATTTTTGCGTCGATTCGTAACCGTTGACGAAACGTGGGTCCACCACTACACTCCTGAAACCAAAGAACAGTCTAAACAGTGGATTGGACCAGGGGAACCAACTCCAAAGAAGGCAAAAACAATTTTTTCGGCGAACAAGGTTATGGCTACTGTTTTTTGGGATGCAAGAGGTATTATATACATTGATTACCTTGCAAAGGGTAATACTATCACTGGTCAATACTACGCAGACTTATTGCAACGTTTGAGCCACGAGGTGAAAATTAAACGACCTCATCTGGCGAAGAAAAAAATCTTGTTTCATCACGATAACGCACCAGCGCACACGTCAATCGTTGCGACGGCTAAAATCAACGATCTAAAGTTTGAATTGATGCCGCACCCTCCTTACTCTCCAGACCTAGCCCCGAGTGACTATTTTCTGTTCCCTAATCTCAAAAAATGGCTTGGCGGTAAGAGATTTGCGGACAATGAAGAAGTAATCGAAGCTGTAAATGGTTATTTTGAGGAGCTTGACGAATCAGTCTATAGAGATGGCATTAATAGACTGGAACACCGCTATGAGAAATGTATCAGCCTTGGAGGAGATTATGTTGAGAAATAAAAAAAAAAAATTTTTAAAAACCTTGTTTTTCTTGGTCAGGCCGGAAACTTATCAATCCACCCTCGTATATAATGTTTTTATAATTATTTATCTTTGACCATATCTAATTTAACATTTTATGGTGAGATCTTTTGTATCTTAAGTAATAATACCTATTGCACATATATAGGTTCCTATATCTAAGATTAATTTATCAGTGATAGAGTCTGGCATTGCTCTATAGTTTTTAAATACTGTACAAAATTAAGATGGAAGTTATTACCAAGAAAAAAAACAAGAATTACACAGTTCATCACACTGCTTTACAAAGACGCTGGGTGTAGTAACTAGAAAAATTTATCTGTTCATAAACCTGTCAAGTCGCCGTCTTCTTTGAAGAAAAACTGACCTAAGAATATGAAGACAAAACCTGTCTTTGTTTGAAACATCCCGTCCTTCGAATTGTGACAAAAAGCCTCTAACTACTTCCCTGTTGACCGCCTGCTGCTAAAGTTTTAAGTGACAATTTCCGAAAATTATTCGGTACTCCTGTGCTTTACTTAATTGCTTTCAGTAGCTCAAAAGCCAGTGGCGGCGAATGTATTAGTGGCTACAACAGGGTGACTGTTTCTTGTGTAAATTTGATTATTCTATTTTGCAATGTTTCTGTAGATAGCAGTTCATCTTCAAAATTAATTTCCTTTTTATCTCAGACAAAAGAAGGTTGATTGATCCATGTATCTTATTGATAGGTTGATGGATAGTTTATGTTAGATAGGATTTAGGAAAACTAATTGAATACAAATACAAACTAATTGAATCTGTAAATGCATGTCAACTACTTTCTTGAAAGATTTCAAAACATTTAATAAAGAATAAGTGAACAGAGGACTCTATGGAAGTCAGTAAGAAATAGGTTAGTAGGATACCTTCTCAGGCAAGAAGTCAGAGACATTAGAGACAGAAACAGGAGTTAAGAAGAGTAGAGGTAGATCTAGATTAGATTACTGTTGGCAAATAGTTAAAGATGTGGGATGTTCTATAGGGTTGTTCGGAAAGTCATTTCGTTTTTTTTTGTGGAAATGAAAGACAGTTTTCGTATAATAAACAAATACTTTATTAAATTATATATTGACCGTTCTGGTCCAACACCTTTTGCCATCTCTTCTTAGAATATTCTCGAGAATGTAATAAAATGTAGAAGTTTTTGCGTTTATTAACTCGCTTCTCTTTTCGAAATGTGTTTGTTGAACTTTATCAATTCAAGCACGTTCAAATAATGTTTCGGCTCGGAAAATTTATCCCTTGTACTCTTGTATCTTTTATGTTTAAGTATTTTCCCCCCGATCGCGAAAATCTCTGCCACGGATTACTGTTGTCTGACATAATCCGTATACATTTTTTCGCTACTGTCGGAACAGTTTAAAGTTAAGGGATTAAGCATTTCGCTCTTCCACTTACAGCGTAAATTTCGCCCCCAAGAAGACGCCGCCTGCCCCGCGTCGCGTCAAAAGTTCCCGTTCATCGTCGAGGGGTGAACTAAGTCCCAATCAGTCGGATAATGCCAATGTAGTGGAAGCACGAGCACAACGGCTCGCTATTGTATTGCCCATTCGTTACGAAACATTTGCCAGACTGCTAACTTTAACATGTCGATGAAATTGAATCACTTTCTCCCTTTTCCCAATCCCCCTAAACCATAAAAATAAAATTTTGTACGCGCTTTAAACGAATTACCAACCAATATATTTTTTTTCGGCTTTTTTTTTAGTTGTCCATGAAAATTCAGAATAAAATGGTGCTGGAAAAACTATTTAGGGAGACAAATTTTCTTAACTATTATTAGAACACATGCATTAAGGGGAAGGTGATATTACTATAAATTCTATTGATTAAAAGAAAAGTTCCTTTTTTTCTTCAATTTTTTTTTGACGTATTATTCGATTTACTATTTCCCTTTCCGAGCAAAATTTATTGACTGTTATATTTGTAGATGTTTTATCACTACA